>NC_041353.1:23492163-23522983 GCF_004354835.1 Perca flavescens | reverse complement strand
TAGATTTGTCTCGTAAAACAGCTTTCTTCTTTGTTAACATTTCACTACTGAAGCAGCCTTCTCTTCATTATGGTTGGTGATTTCTGTCTGTCCGCCTCTTTGCTCCACACTGAAATATCTCGACAACTATTAAATATGAAATGTTATACAGACATTCAGGTTTCCCTCGGGATGTAATAGCTTTGGTGATCTTCTGACTTTTACATCTAGCTCCATCATCAGGTCAACATCCTGAATGTGTCAATTCTTTAGTTTATGACACAAAATATCTGCAGAGCTAAGTACATTCAAATCAGTCATCAGAAATGAGATGTTACTTTCAGTTTCTGGGGTTTTGGGACATGATTATAATTTTCTTTGTTGATATGTATTTGAGACAATTTTTGTTTTATGAAGGTAAACAGAGCAGAAAAGATCCAGTGACTAACTCACCAACATTATTTGAAGTCTGACTCCAAACTGGAGACGCCTACCTTAACAGAATTTTTCAACAGAAAATGCCTTATATATTATGGATAATTAATTTGTATGTTGTATAAAATTGTAAATATGAATGTAATTAAGCATTGATTTTAATGTTAGGAAACTTTATAATCATGACTACAATTTAAAATAAAGGTTGTTAAGGGAAAAATGAAACATGAAAACACATGATTTATTGATAAATTGTTTCTTTTTCTTTATTTGGATAAAATTAGCTTCTACAAAGTGTTTGCTGGTCTTCATGGCTCCACACACTAAGTCCAGATAATAAAACATCAACAATTTAAAATGAAACATAATCTGCAAAAAGAAAATTGCTAAATGAACCAAAAGATCTGAAACTACATGAAATAATTTTACAAATGAAAGGAGCCGACAACTGAAACAAAAAGCTGATTTTCAAACTGAATAACAATAAAAAGTGTAAAAAAAATAAAAGGTGTATTTGTAATAATGAGACAGCAGGAGGTCAGGTGTAAAGATATTAAATTCAGTGATTTTCCCTTTTAAGAAATAAACAACATCATGAATATAATCATCTTCTTTATCTCTAGATGCTCTGTTCCATTGTCACACACAGCTTCACTGGTAATATCTTCATTTCATTAGTAGCTAAAAGGTATGGAAACATCCTCTCTTTGAAAATGTGTATGTAGGTGTATATGTGTGCTTTAGTCTCAGCATCAGAGAACGACAGCTTTCCTCTGTTCCAGTCCAGAGTCACTCTGATCCTCTCGAGCTCCATCTGCAGTACGAGAACATGGACTGCAGAGTATACACCATCACAGACCCCCATTGCCCATAATCCAGACTTTGTGTCCCCCCTTCCTCTCGGCAGACTCTGCGAACACACCCCGTCCCAGAAACAACTGTCTCCAACCTCGACATCCCAGCTGTGAATCCCTGAAGTAAAGCCCTCAGAGCCCAGGACACACCAGTGTTTACCAAACCTCTCTGGATTATCAGGAAGCTGGTTTCCATATCCTACGTTCACAGTGGGCAGATCTTCAGACAGGTCTTAGATGAACAGTGTTTGGGTCCAGAATCACAGGAGTGTAGGAGACCATGTCCTTCATCTTGTTCCAGATGTGGAAGCTCAGGTTGCCCAGGTGTTTGGCCTGGTCTATCTGAACTCCTGAGAGCAGCTGTGGAGCATCCAGCAGGGTGTGCTGCTGGACTCTTGTAGTTGATCAGGAATAAAAACATCATCAGCTCTCAGCTGCTCCTCTGTAGCTCTGACTGTGTCTGAAAGAGCTGCTATCTCTCTGATCAGGCGCCCATCTTCTCCTTCATCCTCTGACTCTTCTGCTCTTCTTCTTCCTCCTCAGTTCAGCCATACAGACCTCCTCTTCTAGACACTTCTTAAACTGCTCCTTAATCTGCCTCTGTGCGTCGGGCCTGGGCCTTCATGTATTCTGCTGTTTGATCACACTTCACTTTAACTTCTTTGAAAAGCTGCAGCTTGTCCTTTCTGGGCTCCAGAGTTTTCTGAAGTTTTTTTCCTGTGTTGTCGTAAAGCTTTATTGATGGGTCTGAATTTGTGGTTGGAAGGGTTTTCTGAATCTCTGTAGACGAGACACGCTGGCTGTTGATGGTCCAGACAGAAGGCGCTGTGCTTGTCAGAGTTCAGACTGCAGGAAGCCTCTGAAGCTTCCTGATCCCCTCTCAGTAAGAAGGCCTCACACAGGTTCTTTAACACCAGGTTACAAGGTGGTTCAAACAAAGATCTTTTCTTACAAACTGGACATTCCTGTGTTGGTTTCTCGTCCACCATTTCTGCAGACAGTCTTTACAGAAGCTGTGGCTACATGACAGAACAACAGGATCTCTAAAAGGCGTCATGGCAGACCGGACGGCAGAGATCATCCTCTTCCATTTTGAAGCTGAAAACACAGCAGACAGAAAGTACAGTCAGTCATGGCTCCCCTCTACTAACTTCACACAGTGAGTTTACATGCAGAGCATGAACTGGTCTCACCCAGACTTAGTGAATTGGTATGCCAGCTCTGCTTGTATACATGAGGGTAAAGGTGACTTTGTTTTTTTTTAAACCTGGACCCTATTTTTCTATGTTTGTGTCTGAGTGACTGATGGAAATAACAATCTTTCACATTGGTCCAATATTACTAAAGAATGCTGCAGTCGGCAGTCAGCTAAACAAGCTAGAGTCTAAATTATTGGGCAATTGTGTACCTTCCTAAAAGTGCTTTGTTTTGCCGCGGACATGCTCAGATTATTATCCTAAGGATCCTTACAAAGGTTGATTTTTCTGTTAAAGAGTAAGATCCCTTTTTTAGCCAGAAAATTGTCCGTGAAATATCTGTCGAGTAACCCACCAGACTGCATGCAAATAAACATAAATTGTAGCATCGGGGCGGCCTATAGCTCACCCAGTAAGAGTGTTCGCCCCATGTAGACTGAGTCCTGCAGCGGCCCAGGTTTGAATCCGACCTGCTGCCCTTTGCTGTGTGTCATCCCCCATCTCTCTCCCCCCTTTCATGTCTATCCATTGTCACTACTACTAATAAAAAGGAAAAGCCCCAAAAATTCTTTTAAAAAGAAATTGTATCATTGTAAAATACACCTCATTCAAAGTGGACAGACACAAAATAAAACTTTTCTGTTCCAACAAATACCACTTTGGTATTGGTTGAAATGAACACGTAACTTACAGATTTACATGTAAAAATGTATACACACTAAAAGTGTTTTCATAAAAAGTGGGTGTAGCGATAGAGATTTCTGAGCTATATCTGGTTAAACAAAAAAGGATTTTACTCTTTTTAAAAGGGTATATCTCTGTTGTTATCATTTCCATAATGTTGTCAGATGCTTATAATATCAATCCGAGCCTGTACGTGGCAAAATCAGCACTTTAGTGGACCAAATTATCAAGGCACATTTGCCCCCCTAGGATTACATTTCAGCCTAGTTCGCATCTGCAAAAAAAAAAAAAAAAAAATTGTGTTTGCGGGCCCTGACTTGCGCAATTGCATGTACAAATTATCTAATCCAAAATAAAAAAAATAAAATAAAAATCACCTCACAAGGGAAGCAAACTCCAAACTTCCATACCAAAGGTAAGCATTCTAACCACTCACCTAGCAATTCTTACAGAATGTGGGACAACTCTTTACCTCTTGGTTTCTGCAAGCCTCGGGTTGCTAGGTAACCGTACTGTATAAAAAAAAAATAGGTACTAACTAACAGACTAACGGTTGTATGCTTTCACTGAAGACAGAAAGTGCAACTATAGTATCAATTTTCCGCTAGAAATTCAATTGTTATAAACTTTAGAGACTAAACTTTCCTAATATGCCAGTTTCTGGGGTCATGGAAGATGAATGTCCGCCATGATTTGGGTGCACCCGAACAACGTGTTTTTGTTGTTCGTCACAGGGTGTGAATAGGTCAGCTGTGTGGCTGAGGCCAGAGTGATAGGCCGAGGCTATTCATACCGAGGGTGCAAATAGACACTCCGCAGTTTTAAATCATCATTTAAACTACATGCTCAAACTGTTTTTAGTCAAACTCACCTTCAGTGTGTGGAGTGTCAGCAGGTTGAAGCAGCAGTGTTGTAGTTTTTTACAAAAAGTTTTCCCCCAAAACATACATATATGTTGGGTCTAAGTTTTCAGCCAGTAGTCAGTGGACGGTCAAAGAAAGATTATGGAGGACTATTCACCTTCAGAGCCAGAGATCATCTTTATACAGAGAGGGCTTACCCAAACCCCAGCCACATCCCCACCCCACCGAGCATCCCACCACCAATTATTATAACCTGAGCAAGTTTACCTTTAGGTCATGTGACACCAGCTCCATTCATTGAAAAGGTCCTTTTGTGAGCTTAGAATTATAAGGTTCTATTTCCACTTTTGGCGAAATTGAGTTTTTGACATAATCTGATCCTTTCGGTGTTTATCAATGCCTGTGTGGTGTTATTTTTTGTAAAAAATATTTTCTTAGTTAGTTATTATTAAAATAAAAAGGTTCCATCTCACAAAATAGCTGGGATGTAAAAACTTTGATGCTCAATATCTCAGAACTACCCTAAACGGAGATAGAACCTTATAATTCTAAGCTCACGCTTTGCTGTGATTTATGTGAAGTCCTCACTTGAACTAAAAAGAATGATAACAATATAATTTGATCCAGTCTAAAATAGATGCAATAGAGCCAATACAAGGGAAATGTTGATCAAGTCGCCTGTACCCACACAGGAGTCCCGAGATGAAGTTTACTAAGCCAAAAAAAGTGAAATCATGAGTCTGGGTTTGCCATCAGTGTGCAGAGACTTGTATACGATAATAAAATGCTGTTAAAAAAAAGCTCAGAATACAGCGCTATACCCAAACATCACACTCAGTCCAAATTCCAAAATGTATGTTTCTGCAACTTTTGAACTCTCTAAAATAAATTGTTAGAAGATGATTCTAGGAACACTGTTAATATAATTTCTTATACTGCTGCACAATGTTTGAAGACTGACTGTGACAAGCCATGTAGCAGGAAAGGCTAGACAATAAAGAGGCTTAAGAAGGACATGATCATATGACACGTCAGTTAGCAAGGTAGATGGCACATGATCATTGGAATCATATAAATAATGAATGTTTTGTATATATTGTTAATGTTCAATAATGTTTTTTTTGTGTTATTTTTTCTTTAGTTTTTTTGTAAATGCATTTGGATAGAGCTAATGGTATATGTTGTATCTCAGGAAAAGTATTTACAATTAATTAAATGACTTCCCTTGAAGATCACTTTGACATGTCTAACCTAATTTCTATTTCATTTATCTTGTACTTCAGTTCTTTTGAATAAGCAATCAAAGAATGATGAAAGCATGATTTCCATGCTGGTCTCTGCAGTTTTTATCCAGCAGGGTATCTAGCGTCGTTGGTTAGTGCCCCTGGCTGAATCGTAACAACAGTTGTTAGCGGTCGTTGGAGACACCGAGGCCAAGTCTGAACTACCATTGTTCCATATCAGGCCAAATGTGAGCGTTGACTCTGGTTCCTGCTCTTTAAAGAACTTTTTTTCTCTAAATCCCAAGCCCAACAGCGTCAGTATCCTGATGTTCGCCCTGATGGGCCATTTATCATCGTTAAGAGTCTCCACTCAGACTCGTTTCCATCTGTACAAACAACGATTCCATCTGTATGGACCAATGTTTCTCGGCTGTAAAACAACGTTGTCATCTGTATGGAACAACGTTTCTATCTCTGTAGAGCAACAGCAACATTTCTATCTTTACAGAGCAACATTGTTATCTCTATAGTGCATCAAGGACATTATTTGCTAAGCAGCCAACTATACACAGCCAGATAGCTTATCTAACAGCTTGAAACAACAACAAAAGTGGTAAAATCTTAGCAGTCAGGCTTCTCATTTTTATGTTTTTCCTTCCTGTGGTGGATGGATAATGTGTTTGCACACTATCACTTGTCAGCCCCATCTCCCCATCTTTGGGCCGTGTGTCTTTAAGTTCAACACATAACACAAAACCTGGGAGGCTTCTGTGAGCAAATCCAGCACACACCTTACACCTCAAAGTCAGGGCAGGAAGGAAAATGATGGAATCATTCAACAGAGTACCGGCTTCAAGGAAGTTAACACTTGTCAATGGGTGTGGCCAGACTCTCTGTACTAATGAAATGTACGAGAGTCTGGTAGGTTTCAAACTATAATACTATTGCAATTTGGAGAAAGTAACTCAGATAACATTTAGGGAATATCAGCAGAGTAAGATGTGATCACACTGCTGGCGGGATGCTTCTAACAAGTCGCGACAACAAGGTGAGATGACATGCTGCTGAATAAACACATCAGTCAGTCAGGTCCACAGCTGTGGTTTCCTCTCCACTCCCAGAAAGCAGGCCGCCCCGTGGCAAATAGGGGTTAATCAATAGCTCTGCTTAAAAACTATATTACATTTTCAATTAAATGTAATTTATAGTGTCAATTGGCACAGAATATTGCTTTACTTAAGGCACATTAAACATGTAAACAGTGCACCTGTAGTGAAAAACATAAAATTATGTAGTGACCTACAAAGAAACAGCTACATAAATACAAAAAGTGCAGAAAGTTGGTATGGGTTGGTATGAGTCAATGATCACACTGAATGTAAGAGACTGCATTTAATCCAAATATTCGACCACCGAGCCGATACAGACCAGGGATAAAAGTGAACTGAGCCACCGAGCATTCTGATTGGATAGGACAGTACACAGTATGGTGGCTCATAACAAACAAACTGCATAATCATTTAACCAAATGATCTCCAAAAAGTGTTTGTCATACATCTTAATAAATGAATAAACAGTGGTTAATTTCATATCTGGGTAAATGCAATGAAAACTACATCTCCATAATCATTTGTTTTGATGTGACATAGGGTACCCTATTTGTATCTGAAAAGCCCCTCATGTCATGTGTGATGAATGCTGTGAGGTCTCAGCTATCTTCATAGAGGGCCAGCTGGTAATATGCATTAGCCAGATCAATTGAAAGAGAACACCTTTGCACCTTGTAGGTTTGCAAACAGTTCATCCACATAGAGCAGGGGTAGTAGTCTGTACCTCTGGTTTGTTAGGTTCACGGTGATCGGTGCACATTCTAATTCCACCAGTTCTCTGTCCTGTGACTATTATAGGTGAAACACAGTAGTGATGCATCATTCTTTTCAATGACGCCAGCTTTCAGCAAGCGATCCACTGATACAGAAGCCCTTACAGCAAAAGGCAGTGGTCATAGCTTTTTGAAGTACAGTTTTGACAGTATGGTTGATTTTCACCTAATGCACAAAGCTGTGTGCACATCCGATGTAAGGAGCAGCAGGGATGCAGAATGCAGGTGTAGAGTCTGAAGTCAACACAGGACCAGGAGGAGCAGTGGACGGAGGTCAGACAGTATTGCCTTGAATGAAGAGGTTTAAGGCAGCCACGAGATCTCTTCCTAGGAGAAGGGTGCCCTTCTTTACCACAAAGAACGTGGACGAGGAGGTCATAACTCCTCTACTCACTGTGACGTGTATGCATCCAAGCACAGGAGTTATTTTCCTTGGGTAGGTCACCAGCCGACTAGTAGGTGGGACTTATTGTAGATGTGGTGTGGCAAAATGGACACTGCAGAGCCTGTATCCACAACTAGTCTAAGCTCATTGGCAAGGGAAGCAGATGTCCTGACAAGGGTCTCTCAAGTACAGCACAGTCAGTGTAGACAGTTCTATCTCATACACATCACTGGTTTTGAGTGAGCAGCAAACACATGCAAAATGCTCAACTTAACTTACAATACGTTGCCTTGGCTGCAGGGCACTGAGGGAAATTAGCTAAATGTTTTTCAGAACCACATCTGAAACAGCTATGAGAGGACATAGCATTAGCATTGGCAGCCTTCTTAGGGCAAGTTTAGCGTTTGTATTTCTTATAAATGGGGCTGTACAGCTTGCACTGCAACACTGTCAGCTGCTGCAATCGTTTTAGCTTGCTGAACAGCAGATTCCACTTGAGTTGCAATTGTAACTGCTGTAAACTGTAAACTTCAATACTATTCATTGAGTGATGAATGAATGTTACAGAATTACAAAATAATGTTTTATGTTTCCGTTTTACTCCTCTTCCTCTGCACATACTGTACTCTCTCCCTTTGATTCGAGTGAATGACTTTTAAACATCAGTGTAATTAACTAGGGTTTGGGTGCATGATGGCATGTGGCTCTTTAAAAAGAGAACATCTATTGTTTGAATCTTGTATGACTGGTTGGCCCTACCTGCAGGACTGTTGTTACTGGCCAACACTTCATTTAAATAGTCAGCAGTGTCTATTTTTACTTTTTAATTTTCTTTTGGGCGCTCTCTCTAAAATTCTAATAGGCTTTACTGGCAGGAAGATTGAGTATGAAATGAAGAAAATCTAGTTGAACTGGGACCAGCTGTTCCTGGACAAAGCAACTTCTTCATGCTTATTATTTATAATTATCTTTTGGGCCTTTAAGGACTCAGTCGAATCCACTGCGGACAATAACATGTCAGCAGTGTTGAGGAGCTACTTTGAAACTGTAATTTCTAATCTCTATACTCTTTACTGATGAAGGGATGTTAAAGAGTTAGGTTTTCGTTTTACTCATCTTCCTCTGACGGTACTGAACTTTCTCTCTCTTTGATGAGTCGAGTGAATTACTTACAGACATCAGTGTAATTAACCCTTGTGTTGTCTTCCCGTCGACCATGAACTTGCTGTTTGTCCGGGTTAACATTTTTTATTTTCATTCAAAGTGGACAGATACAAAATAAAACTTTTCTGTTCCAATAAATACCCCACCAACCATCCCACCACCAACTATTATCACCTGAGCAAGTTTACCTTCAGGCCATGTGATGACACCAGCTCCATTCATTTTTTTCTCTAAATCCCACGGCCAACAGCGTCAGTATCCTGTTGTTCGCGTTGATGGGCCATTTATTATCGTCAGACTTGTTTCTATCTCTATAGAGCAGGGACTTCTAGGGGGTCCTCAGAGTCATTGCAGGGGGGCCTCCAAATTATTGTTAATTTTTGAACATTTAAAAAAAAAAAAAAAAGTCTTAACACGATTCCAAAATATTATTATCTAATATAAATCCACACTGATGATAGGCTTACTGGCCCATATAGGTAAGGTAGTCCCTAAGGTAGCACAGATACAGTTCATCCCAAAGGATTAACTGTTCCACATCATGATTTATAAAATAATTCATAAAATCATGCCGACAATTATTAGGCTATTTGAAAAGCTTGAATAGCTTAGTATTCTATGCAAAAAAGGTATCTATTAAAAGTTATTGTAGTCCCAGTTTAATATACAACTTAATTTCATACAATATATGTAGTAAGGGGTCCCTGTTTCAGTTAAGGGGTCCTTGTCTTAAAAAACGTTGAAGACCCCTGCTATAGAGCAACATTTCCATCTGTATAGAGCAAGGTTTCTATCTCTATAGAGCAGGGGTGTCAAACTCAACTCCTCTAAGGGCCACACTGGAATATAAGAATCACAATAAGGGCCAAACATGTTTAGTTTATTGACATAAAAGGCAGTGGTCATAGTTTTTTGACGTACAGCTTTGACAGTATGGTCGATTTTCACCTAATGCAGAAAGCTAGGGACAACATTTGGAGCGGCTATTGCTCTAATGTAGAAAAAATGCACCCCCCACCCTGTTCAACCTTCAAAGATGGAAATGTCTCCAAAGGAAACATTATAATTCTGAATAACTTCTACAGTATAATGTACCTTTAAGTTAAGAAAACTATTGGCCGCAGCATCTATCTTTTTCCTTATGGCGCTTTTACTGAGATGGCCCTTTAATAGGATCACTCACCACCCTCATTATGTAGCCGTCTGGTTTGTTGAGTGATGCTCTCCCTCCCTCTCTGGTCAGGAGACTCAAGGTAGGCCTCATCTTGAATAGAATTATTAGAATCTGAATAAAGTAACTTATACAGTATACTGTACTTTTCACTGCTAAAAAACTGAATCCTGACACTAGTGCTGCCAGTTGACCTTTAGACTATGGCTGCACTCAGTGATTCTGGTTGAGATAACTAATGTTAGGATTTGGCACAATTACAACATGACTACAGCTAGTAAAAGTATTTTACTTGATCCCAAGGTTCTCAAATGCTCTGTGAACTGGAACTTTTTATATACATAAAATAATAACTAATTCACAATGCTATACATGGCACAGACACAATTTACTGTGTATTTATTATTAAATGAAATATTTGTTTTAATGAGTTATTAGCCTACTCCAACTTAAAGAAAACACTATTTATTATTATTTATTACATTTATATAGCGCTTTATCATAGACACTCAAAGTGCATTTGGGGGGAGGGGGGGTGGGGACTGCTCTCTAACACCACTAATGTGTAGCACCCACCTGGGTGATATACAAGGGCATACATACCATACAAGGCCTTGGCATACTTAAGCACACAAAAATAACATTAGGCTATTTTTTTTTTAAATGCAAAGTTCATTACATTTTGGTTATTATTCACAGGGCATTTGGCATAATCTCCATAACTTAAAAAAATCACGTGAAGTCAGCAGGGCTTGGCTTTCCCTCTTTAATTTGCGGTGTTCCATGTGTGAGAAAACAAAGTCACGTGACTGGGGGCAGTGGGCATCACTGAGGGCAAGATTGGATGATATTGCGATTTAATTTGATTTAACTTTAGTAATGATTGGCGTATTATTGTATTAATTCAGCCAAAACAGCAAAAAAAGAAAAAAGAAAAGTTTATTTAGGCTCTGTCACCAGAGGGGCAGCTAAGCCAATCAGGGCAAAGTTACTCGGGCAACAATAGACTGTACCTGTGCACGTCCCTGCACAAAGCTGTGTGCACATCCGATGTAAGGAGCAGCAGGGATGCAGAATGCAGGTGTAGAGTCTGAAGTCAACACAGGACCAGGAGGAGCAGTGGACGGAGGTCGGACAGTATTGCCTTGAATGCAGATGTTTATTAAGGCAGCCATGAGATCTCTTCCTAGGAGAAGGGTGCCCTTCTTTACCACAAAGAACGTGGATGAGGAGGTCATAACTCCTCTACTCACTGTGACGTGTATGCATCCAAGCACAGGAGTTATTTTCCTTGTGTAGGTCACCAGCCGACTAGTAGGTGGGACCTATCGTAGATGTGGTGTGGCAAAATGGACACTGCAGAGCCTGTATCCACAACTAGTCTAAGCTCATTGGCAACGGAAGCAGATGTACTGACAAGGGTCTCTCAAGTACAGCACAGTCAGTGTAGACAGTTCTATCTCATACACATCACTGGTTTTGAGTGAGCAGCAAACACATGCAAAATGTTCAACTTTATTGTTAAGATTTACAAGTTGCCTTGGCTGCAGGGCACTGAGGGAAATTAGCTAAATGTTTTTCCGAACCACATCTGAAACAGCTATAAGATGACGTAGCATTAGCATGGCAGCCTTCTTAGGGCGAGTTTAGCGTTTGTATTTCTTATAAATGGGGCTGTACAGCTTGCACTGCAACACTGTCAGCTGCTGCAATCGTTTTAGCTTGCTGAACAGCAGATTCCACTTGAGTTGCAATTGTAACTGCTGTAAACTGTAAACTTCAATACTATTCATTGAGTGATGAATGAATGTTACAGAATTACAAAATAATGTTTTATGTTTCCGTTTTACTCCTCTTCCTCTGCACATACTGTACTCTCTCCCTTTGATTCGAGTGAATGTCTTGTAAACATCAGTGTAATTAACTAGGGTTTGGGTGCATGATGGCATGTGGCTCTTTAAAAAGAGAACATCTATTGTTTGACTCTTGTATGACTGGTTGGCCCTACCTGCAGGACTGTTGTTGCTGGCCAACACTGCATTTAAATAGTCAGCAGTGTCTATTTTTACTTTTAAATTTTCTTTTGGGCGCTCTCTCTAAAATTCTAATAGGCTTTACTGGCAGGAAGATTGAGTATGAAATGAAGAAAATCTAGTTGAACTGGGAGTATCAGCTGTTCCTGGACAAAGCAACTTCCTCATGCTTATTATTTACAATTATCTTTTGGGCCTTTAAGGACAATAACATTTCAGCAGTTTTGGGGAGCTACTTTGAAACTGTAATTTCTAAACTTCATACTCTTTACTGATCAATAAATATTAGAGAATTACAAAATAAAATTAAGTTTTCATTTTACTCATCTTCCTCTGTCCGTACGGAACTTTCTCTCTCTTTGATGAGTCGAGTGAATTACTTATGTTGTGTTGTCTTCCCGTCGACCATGAACTTGCTGTCCGTCCAGGTGAAAATGGATAAATTAACTTTTTTTGTCGCTTTTTTGATGCTTTAGGTACTTTTTTGAACGCTTTTTTTAATTCATGGTCAATAAACCTAATTCAAATGACCATATGCTTAATTATGAAGTTCAAACAAAGCAGAAATTATGAAATATTTTGACTAATAGTTAAGATCAGAGGATGTTGAGTGAATCACAAACTGGTTTATGTCAAAGATCAGCTAGTATGGATACTGTTTTTAAACCATTTCAAAAAATCTTTTTCAAATGCTATGAAATTTAATAAAACAACCCGAAATGCAACGGAAAACATCATTAATTTGACCTGCAAAGAACGTTACATGGGTTCCATACAACGTACATGCATCCAAGTTATTTTGGGGCAGTGTGGTTGTAAGAAACCAATATTTCTGATATAAAAGACTTTGGGTAACACTTTATTTGTCATTATTATGACATAACACCTATCATGAACATGAAGGAGTCATTGTGAGTGTTTGTGACTGTTGTCATTAAGTGTCATTCGGTAAATTATGACACTTTTAACGCAAAGTTAGTATTGTTACTATTTTGGTATAAATATTGACTCGCCACGTGGCTGATAGCCCTCTGAGATTTACTCGCCAAACAGAAAATGTACCCGCATTTGGCGAGTGCCGAGTGTTAATTTCGGACCCTGTTAGGGCTTGTTGGGCCTTATGCAAAAACATTTTCTATTCTTATCCTAAATCTCACTTTCTCACATGTCTTACTCTGACAGAAATAAAGACGGTGGTTTGACTATAAAAGGTCTTCCTAAAAGAAGTCCAAGACCTGGATGGGGTTTTTTGGAAGATGTCCCCCCCCGACAGCGACCTGCATAAAGACCCTGAGGCAGCTGTCAAAGTGAGAGAATATTCCTAACTACTGAACTGTAGACTATAAATTGTCAATCAGAAACACTTTTGGACCTCTCATTAAATTAGCAAAGAGTGGTGATAATGATATGATGGCCAGAATACTAATTCAGCATTTCATTTAGCAACTGTATTTAAGTTTCAGGTATGTTAGTTGGTCTTTTGAAATGTTTTTTTGTTTGTTTGTGTAATTAATTACCAAAGAATTTCACTATGAGGGCAGTAACCATCTGGTAGGTGTGGTGAAGATATAAAAGCCAGGCAGGATGGGTTATCTTTGTACAGGTTTGCCCTGATCAGCTGTATAAACAACGTGATACATCAACGTGTGTCCTAACATTGGTTAGACGCAGATACAATGTCTGACAGCTCTGAAACGCCACAGAAGAAATTGAAGATGGACCATAGGAAGGTAAGATATCGAGCCTAACCGTACATCACACTACATTTTCAGGACTGGAGAGATGAGGAAGACTAAACAGGGAAGCTGAAGAGCTTATAGAATAGACAGCAAACCTACACAATCACTAAGTCAAGATTGTATATGTTTACCATCTTTTGTTGAATCTATTGCCGGTCTACATCAAAAGATGATGAGACGTCAGAGGCACGGACAATGAAGATGAGGAAGATTGCAGTATGAAAAAATGAAGGAAAACTAGTTCACTGATCACTCAGGAGTTTTTTTACTGGTAAACTTTTGGGTAAATAGACGATGTCACAGTTTTACCTGCTCCTTATTGGTCCCATCAGCATGTTATTCCTTTGGGATTTGAATTAATGTTTGGGCTCATTGGGCCTCATGCAAGAACATTTCCCTATTCTCATTCTCTAGCTAGATCACAGCTACCCTCAGGAGAACTGGAGCTGGGTTTACTGGGACTCTTTTGGGTCATCATTGGATTGAGTTTATGTTCTATGTGTTCTGTCAGGTGTTTAATGATCCCATCCACGGGACGGTGGAGTTACACCCACTTCTCATCAAAATCATCGACACACCTCAGTTCCAGAGACTGAGAAACATCAAGCAGCTTGGAGGGGTCTACTTTGTTTACCCTGGAGCATCCCACAACCGCTTTGAACACTCCATTGGGTATGTTGGTATGGTATCAGATAAATAGTTTTTATCTTAAGGTATTCACAATCTAAATTAATTTAAGACTAGTTTGCAGTAAAGTACCAATAACATCAATAAAACCAAAGTAAACACATTGCATACATCAGTACAGGTATAATACAAGTTCATAATTCCATTTTTTAGCAGAATACTTGTGTGGTAATTGTTTCATGAGTTTTTTATTGTTGTGTATTGTGTCTGATGATAAAGGGTGGCGCACTTGGCAGGTCAACTTGTTGAAGCTCTGCGTACAAGGCAGCCGGAACTCGACATCGATGACAGAGACGTCCTTTGTGTGAAGATTGCTGGTCTCTGCCATGACCTGGGTGAGTGATACACACCTTTTCACTATAACATCATGTCATATGTTTTAAATAGGGCCGGGACTCGATTAAAAAAATTAATCTAATTAATTACAGGCTTTGTAATTAATTAATCGAAATTAATCGCATTTTAATTCCATAAATATTTGACCTGAGAACAGTGAGAAGTAATTTTTTTCACATGGATTTTTAGTATACCATTGAATAATGACTGAATACATAAGCTTAAGCAACAATATTGTTTATTTTTGTTCAACCAAGTCCAGCAGACCAGTGCAATTTTTGCCATTAAGTGTAGCGATAGCATATTTAGAAATATAGTACATTTCAGAAATTCAGGTAGCCTATAGGTAGGTAGACCTTCTGTAAACTATGTTTTTTTTAAGTAAAACACAATACTTTCAAGTACATTCAGACTTAGTTACCCTGGTCCTTAAACCAGTCATCTGGTGGAGTGTAGGTTGGGTGTGGGTCCTTGTACTCGGAGTCGGGCTAACGTCCACGCTAGCTGCTAAATGTTTTGAGTCGAGGTGATACTTGAGGCTCGATGTGCTGCGGTGATATGAGAATTCCTTGTTGCATAGCATGCACACAACCATGCTCTAATCGACGCTTCCATCCTTTCGTTTTTTATAACAAAATGTCCCATCCACGGGGCCAACCAAAGCGGTCTCGTCAGCTTCTTCGTTCATGTTCACTGTGGTTTGTTGTTGTCTGAAGTCATGAACACTAGTTGGTGCTCCAGTATAATCGGTCCGCCGAAACTCATCCAGTGAGAAACGTCCCACGGTGCAAAAATAAGTGTGATTAAAATGCGTATATACATTCATGCGTTATTTTTTGTGTAATTAATTAACGCATTAAAGTCTGTAATTAATTAATCTTAATTAACGCGTTAAAGTCCCGGCTCTAGTTTTAAATGGTTATTACTCGGTGTAATTAAAATTCAGTTTTCATCATTTATCCTGTGTGCATTATACTATGTCTATGTTTAGATGGGTTTCTATTTTTACTCTTGTTAACATTTTTTTCATTACATTTGTTAGCCGGATGCAACATAACATGGTTCTGTTGTGCACTTACCCTGTGAAATAGTATGAATGACAATAAACTTAATCTAAAACAAACATCTATATAAAATGAAGGAGAAGCTATGCACGAACAAACAGTGCTGATCTACAGTGATGGTAAGGTTTATGGCAGGCATTCAAGGTTAATATCTTCTCACGGTCACCTAGCTTTCTATTTTCTGTGCGCACTGAAAAAAAACCCTGGTGTTCCTACACAGTTCTGGCTGTGTAAATTGAGAACAAACAGAAAGGAGTGCATGAGTCCACGAGAGGGGTGGAGAGGCAGCATGTGAATTTGCAATACATTCTCATGAACAGGTGTGTATGTCTCCTACAAAATTAGGAGGCCACCGGCTTGTCACGTGACACCAGGTGGTCATGTGACACTGGCTGGCTACGAGCTCCATGACGCCGAGCGGCAGTTGCTAGTTGTCTAACCCCCAATTTCCACCGGCTACGGAACTCTTTAGAGCTACAATCCACTGGGCGCCTTGGCCCACACTCCAGATGTCACCCGACGTTCATCAACTCTTCATTTTAAACGACTTTTTTACCAAACGTGATCTGGACATGCTATTTTTAACGGAGACATGGATTGGCTCCGGTGCTGGTGAGACATCTGTCTTTGGCAAACTTTGTCCTACAAACTGTTCATTCATAAGTACTCCGAGGAGGTCAGGAAGAGGTGGAGGAATGGCTTTGATCTTTAAAAATAAAAAGGTACAAACACTCTCTGCTGAGACCTTTTCTTCCTTTGAAGTACAATGCGTAAAAGTAGAAACTGCTACTACATCATTGGTGTTCACTTTACAGGCCTCCCAAATCAGACAAACATTTTATAAAAGATTTCTCAGACTTTCTGTCTCACTATGCAACATCCTATGACTGTTTGTTGATTTTGGGTGATTTTAATATTCATGTCTGTTGCCCAGGTAAACCCTTGGTTAGTGAGTTTTGCCATGTAATGGAGTCATTTGGCCTCCTCCAGCACATAAATCAGGCGACCGATGTTCAGGGGCACACTCTTGATTTGATTTTATCCCACGGATTTTCCATTGATAACATAAGCATTGAGGATGCATCCTTCTCTGACCATATGCCTATTATGTTCAATGTTAAACTATTTAACTCACTGTATACAGCCAGATCTTCTGGCCACTACGCTCGTCATATTAACTCTTCCACTGCAAATGAGTTCGCTGAATGCTATTTGGGAAATGTTATCACTGCCCATGATCACCTCTTGAGCCCTGATGAGCTAATATCCTCCTTCAACACATCTTGCTCAGCTATCCTTGATACTGGGGCCCCTCTAAAACTAAAACGCCCTAATTTTAAATCCCAACAGTGGCTTTGATGATTCCACCCGCCATCTCAGGCAGATTTGTCGAAGAGCGGAGCGTAAGTGGAAAAAAGATCACCTCCTAGTTTCTTTAGAAATATTCAGAAATTCCCTGGTCAATTTCCAAGCTGCATCAAAAAAAGCCAGGGCTAAGCATTTCTCAGACATTATAGCTGAACATTCCCATTGCCTTAGAATTTTATTTAATACCATAAACTCAATAGTTAACCCCCAAGTCTCTCCAGAGGTCGAGGCATCCACCAATAGCTGTGAAGAGTTCTTTTTTGACCAGATCAGAGCACAGTTCACTCCTGTTGTATCTGACACCCCACCATATTTCCCCATCGCAACAGCTACCTTTGACCAACTCCAAGCAGTGTCCTACACTGAACTATGGGACATTGTAAAGCACATGAAACCATCAACAGCCCCACACGATCCCATCCCCTCACAGATTATCAAAGATGCTTTTGATGCTGTTGGTGCGGCTATTCAATTTATTCCTAACTCCTGTCTTGCCACCGGCACTGTTCCTACATGTTTCAAGCATGCGGTTGTCCAGCCTATGCTAAAGAAACATAAACTAGATGCAAAGTGTCATAATAACTTCCTGCCTATATCTAAACTGCCATTTATCTCAAAAACTTTGGAGAAGGTGGTGTTAACGCAGCTGCTTCCATACCTCAACTCCACAGAGATCCTAGAGCCATTTCAATCTGGGTTCAAAGCCCTTCACAGCACTGAGATAGCCCTGTTAAAGGTGACAAATGACCTCTTGCTCACTCTTGACTCAGGTGATAATGCCATTCTGGTCTTGTTGGATCTTAGCGCTGAATTTGACACTGTAGACCATGGTACACTACTAGAGCGTCTCGAACAGTGGGTTGGCATTAAGGGTACAGCTCTAAGCTGGTTTCACTCCTACCTCCACCAAAGATCTTTCTCAGTATCCATAGGCCAGTACTCCTCATCCCTTGCCCATGTGTCTTATGGTGTCCCTCAGGGATCCATTCTGGGTCCAGTACTCTTCAGCCTTTATATGCTCCCCTTAGGTAACATCATCAGAAAATTTAATATCTCATTCCATTTCTATGCAGATGACTCCCAACTGTAGCCTCGTGAGACCGTCCTGATCTCGCGAGCTCCAGTTTTCCACTCGCAGATCAGTCTGGCATCTTGAGGTAGAGAAAATTTGGAGCCGTTAGCCAAACGACTGGGCCAATCAGCGTTTGTTTTGAGGTGGGTTAGGTGGTGATAGACAGATGGTTTATCCAATCAGCTAACCAGTATTTTCAGACAGCGGTAGCCCTAATTCTGTTAGCCGCTCGCTAATGCTTTTTTTCTCTTGGATCCTTCTTTTGGAATATGGTCCGGGAACCTGAAATGGTGCCTTTAATTCCTAAATTCTCGTTACACAAATGGCAAATCTCCTTTACCGACATGTTGCTTGCATGCTGAGCTAACGAGCCATGCTTTGTCTGCAGGGGCGGGCTTGTGGTTGTATTTTCATACGCTTCGTGGATCTGATTGGTTGATTTGGCCCGTCTATCACCAACATAGGTGATAAACAGATGGTTCATCCAATCAGCTAACCAGTATTTCCGCCCCTTCCCAAAAGTTCTCCAACGGAAAGTTCCCAGATGGATATGCCGAGCAAATGCGAAGCAATCCATCTGGCGGAGTCAGGTTATCCCAACTGTACATTCCACTTAAATCCAGCAACTCCATGCAGCCTCTTTTAGACTGTTGGAATGAAATTAAAATCTGGATGGCTAACAATTTCAATGTTATTGTCTTTGTTCCTTCAAAATCCAAAACTGCCATCCCTGCCGACCTTGGTCACCTTGCCCCCTATGTTAAACCCCATGCACGTACCTTGGGTGTTATTTTAGACTCCCATCTTAACCTGGAGAAACAAATATCCGCTTAGACTATTGTAACTCTCTCTACTTTGGTCTCCCTCTGACCTCAGTGGTACGGCTTCAGATGGTCCAAAATGCAGCGGCTAGTCTGCTCACGAATACAAAAAAGCGTGAACACATTACACCTGTCCTAGCCTCCTTGCACTGGCTTCCAGTCCAGTCTAGGATACAATTTAAAATACTGTTGATTGTTTTTAAAGCACTGTCACTGCAACCTCACATATGTGCTCTCTCGCATCACCAAGTGGGGAATCTGCGCGCCTTGACTTTTGCAACACTTTTGGTGATACATTTGGTGCAAAACTAATCTGTACCTGTGGACTTAGACTGTGGAGCTCTGAGCCAACAGAACGGGGAAGCAGTGTTTCTATCACCAGATGAGAGACAACTCTGTCCGGCTTATTTATGTAGCATGGAAGCTTGGTGGAATAGCAAGCTAGCATTAGCTAACTAACCAACACAGTCTCACTCCCTACTCGTCAAATGTATGACGCATGGTCAAGGACCCTGGCGTCAAGTTTCAACGAAATAGGGGTACCCTTGGCGTGCTTTTTCGACGAGGGGGTCCGTCAGATAGACATTCATGTTATTCCCTCACCGTCGGATATCGACGAAAGAAAAAACACGCCCCCCGCCCCTTTACTCGAAATCTGTGACAGTTATTGGTATTTTTAGCCCAATAACCGCTGTTTTAATCAACATTATTCACGAGATATAATCATGGTTTATATGTATTTCTTTTTATGTTATTATTTCGGTATATTTCGGCCAGGGAAGCTGGATTGCTTTTTTGTTGATTTATATTTTTTAAACTATAATGCTACATCTATCAACATTTATTTAGATGTTATCATGGTATTCATTTCTTTACTTTAATAATATTATTTCGGTCTTATTACCGGTGAAAAATTACAGTATATGCTGTAATACAGAACATTACGATATGATCCGAGCAGGACGCATTCAAAGCCGATAGGCCTATCCCCCAATGCAATGCGGCCATTCATTTCAAAGAATCGGGCAGCGATCAGCTGGTCTTTAACGCCAGGATTGCTTCAATATACATATATACAGTCAGTGGTCAGTATCACTTCAATATACATATATACAGTCAGTGATTGTGTCACCAGCAACAACACGTTGCTCAGTTTTGTTCCTGTAAGTTATGAACCATAATAACGTTTAAACGAATCCGCGGAAAACTCCGGAAGTGACGTAGTACGTCCCGCTCAGCGGATACGAAGATAAAAATATATAATATTCGTAATATTGATGTTTTTTTCTAACGTTGTATTTGAGGAGTTAAACAATAAAGATAGTTATAATAATAAAATACAGTTTCATGTATTTGTCTCATATATTAGGTGCTCGGCGGCCGGCGGCATGGCCTCAATCTGAAATGGAATCAAGCCATTTCACGGCAGACAACAGAAAGAGGAGCGAACGAGTCCCCCAACCACCCGGAAGAACTACAAGTGCTCAAGCTTTGTAACAGATTCTGTGGCGTTTATTATGGGGGTTGTAGTTTTAAAGTATATTGGTATATTTCTCATAAGTAGAAGTTGGCAGTGTATAATTTTGGATACACCCTGGGGTTTTTTGGGATGGAGAACACACTGGTGTCATCAGATTTTAAAAATCGAATCGTTAAATAGGTGAAAATAGCTTATTACCATATTTGACAGTGCTTACAGTAGGTAATTTGGTGACCATATCTACATGACAGCTGAGGTCCAGAGCTTTCTATAACAGCTGGTTTTATGTGTGTAGAACCTTCTGTTGCTAAATGACAGGCCTTCATACATGTACTGGGTTCAAGGTTCAGAGGTCAATATTTCAAAGCAGGAGTAATGTATCCTCTTCAGACTGACATATGTTACTCTCCAGGTTGAGACCTTTCCAACGATGTGTTTGCTATAGTCCTACGACAACGTTTTAATTTTTACACATCATGGAGACCACTTAGCAGGAGATACTTTATTGTCCCCAGAGGTATATTTGCCTTGAGTTCAAATGCTTCACAAATAACACTTGACATATTGTTTTATCATACAGCTGACATACTTAAAATAAAAAACAACATGAACTAAGTGATATAGTCTAGACTGAAGCACATCACACAGCAACAATCTATTGCTCATCTTTCACAAACAGTGACAAGAGCAACACAACCATGCTTCTATCATGAAGCTATTGCACACCCTCAATCTCAAGCAACATTATTTAAAGTTTTAATTGAGGTAGGTCCGAATTAGGCCTATATCATCATCAATGTTTTTATAGTTTAGAAATGTTAAGTTTACCCATATCTTCTGCCAGAGGATAAGAGCTCATACTTGGCATGGAGAATAAAGATAGAGCAGACCATATTCTGTGTGCTTGCCTGGAGAGACTGGTTTCTATTCCTCTACACAACCTTCATGAGAGTCATAATAAAATTCTCTGTAATGCAGCCTTGTATAACATAAACCATCTGATTCACCGTGGGCGTCTGCTCTAAATGATAACACACACTTTCAACACGGGCCTTCCAGCCAAAGGTGCATGTTGTCCATATGAACACCATTGGGCCTATAGGAGCAGAGCCGATGGATTGGTTCATCATTTATGACCTCTAATATCCTCTGACCCAGCTCTATCTCCAGAGTTACCTCAACTTCAGTTTCAAAGGGAGGGGGGTCAGCTTTTCTTAGACATGAGTGGGGGGCACCAAGGAAAAAGGTTGGGAACCACTGCTCTGACCCATGTCATGACCCTTTTCTCAGCTTGTGAAATGGTTGAATGAGATGTGTGAGTTTTGTCTTTGTGCAGTAGTGCTGAGGTAGAAGTGTGCCAAAAATGCCAAAACACATGTTGTATATGTATACATACCCAAACAAAGCTATATACATCTTACTCAGTGAACAAAAACCTCGGTAACAATCTGCTTATCCTTTTAATTTCCTGAAAATGCTTCTTAAAACTAGTCCCTTCTTAATTTTGAACAGGTAGTCTCAGTAAAGGCTACAAAGGTTAGGATGGCTACAAGCTGTAACCACGGTGATTGATATGAGGATCATCTTCTGAATATAATAATGAATATGTTAGGCCTACCATAAATTGATATTTCAAAAAAGTAATTTATTTAAAACAACTATAATGCAGTGTGATTTTAAATCACTAAGTCCCACACATAAATATACTCATGTTTTACCCCTTTAGTCTTTGCTATTAATATTCATCAACTGCAAAATTAGAGAATTGCGTTTTTTAAATAACTATGTATGGAAAATAAAATAAAAAATGCTTCTCTTTGTATATAGTTTATTTTTTTTCACAACAGTACAATTCAAAACAAATGCAAATTAGTCAAACAAGCCATTAGGCTGTATTTCTAAACACTCAACTGTAGGTTTTTATATAGTGTATATATAAGGCAAATCAAAGTGCTAAATATAAAACACAATTTTTTCATTATTAGTATTTTATTGTGTAAATTCTCACGCATAACGTGGAACATTCTTTCACAGACCACGCTCACTTCGCGGATTCGTTTAAACGTAGACAAATACATGAAACTGTATTTTAATATTATAACTATCTTTATTGTTTAACTCCTCAAATACAACATTAGAAAAAACATTAATATTACGAATGTTAGGCCTATATATTTTTATCTTCAGATCCGCCCGAAGGGTACTACGTCACTTCGGAGTTTTCCGGCGGTTTCGTTTAAACGTTATTATGGTTCATAACTTACTGGAACAAAACTGAGCAACGTGTTGTTGCTGGTGACACAATCACTGACTGTATATATGTATATTGAAGTGATACTGACCACTGACTGTATATATGTATATTGAAGCGATCCTGGCGTTAAAGACCAGCTGATCGCTGCCCGATTCTTTGAAATGAATGGCCGCATTGCATTGTAGGATAGGCCTATCGGCTTTGAATGCTTCCTGCTCGGATCATATCGTAATGTTCTGTATTACAGCATATACTGTAATATTTCACCGGTAATAAGACCGAAATAATATTATTAAAGTAAAGAAATGAATACCATGATAACATCTAAATAAATGTTGATAGATGTAGCATTATAGTTTAAAAATATAAATCAACAAAAAAAAGCAATCCAGTTTCCCTGGCGAAATATACCGAAATAATAACATAAAAAGAAATACATATAAACCATGATACTATGTTGTGAATAATGTTGATTAAAACAGCGGTTATTGGGCTAAAAATACCAATAACTGTCACAGATTTCGAGTTAAGGGGCGGGGGGCGTGTTTTTTTCTTTCGTCGATATCCGACGGTGAGGGAATAACATGAATGTCTATCTGACGGACCCCCTCGTCGAAAAATAACGCCAAGGGTACCCCTATTTCGTTGAAACTTGACGCCAGGGTCCTTGACCATGCGTCATACATTTGACGAGTAGGGAATGAGACTGTGTTGAACTAACCAACCAGCCCGCTTCTAAATAAATACATTTTAATTATCTAAACACTTTTTAACAGTCAAACTGAAACACTGGCGGTGAGCTCCAGGTCCTGCAGCGGCAGACGGACCGAAATTCTGTTAAAATTTACTTTGCAAAATTGGGGAGTATTTTTTTAACGCCATGACTTTTGGCATGACTTCCATTATGCTGAGAAAATGACAACAAACAAACATGGAAGAAATGTTGAATTTGCATCAACAGAAAACACAAAACAGGCCTGTAAGATATACTAGATCTACATACGGTTCACTTCACAGTTTACCTCAGTTCACTTTGCATACAATCATCATTAGGTTCATTCATATTTATTTCTCCATATCTAGGACATGGACCCTTTTCCAATCTGTATGATAACATGTTCATACCCAAAGTACAACCAGAAAATGAGTGGAAGGTAAGAAATGATTATTTTTGTTGTCTGATGTGTGATATAATAACCCACCAGCAAGATAGAAAATCATTTGAAAACAAACAGGAACTAATTAGCAAAGACATGAACAACAGGTTTGTGTTTAGCAGTCAAGGTTGCAGCAAAACAAAAGAGCCAATGTAATGTAGTGCTGGCTTGTTTGTTTGTGAGCCAAAATGAAAAATTATTTAATCATTAATCAAATTAATCGTTGATCTGTGCCAGCACATACCTCAGTCCTTGTTTTTTCCATGTTCAGTGAACCTTAGTAGGGTGGGATGGAATAATTGTGGTAATAATAATGAAGATAAATAGATGAATGTAATAAAACAAAAATAGACCTGAAAATACATAACAAATAAATATTAATAATACAACTTGTAAAACTGAACTTGAACATGACCTGGTTTATATTTTGTAAAGTTTTGTATTACATGTACATTGTCAATGTCTCTTCTGTTTTTACAAAGTAGTTTAATTGACTTTAGTTAACTAGATTTCTCCCTAGCTTTGCTGGAGTCCAACTTCTTCCAGTGTGAAGTAATTGGGAGCTTGCAAAGCTTTGAAAATAGCTTCCCCAACACTGCCATCAGCCAGTATCTTAGCTTAGCATAAAGACTGGAAGCCAATAGAAACAGCTAGCCTGGCTCTGTCCAATAGTAACAAAACCTGCCTACCAGTTCAGTAATTCAAATTCTGTATCTTGTTTTATTTCATAAAATATCAAACTATTCCTTTAAGTACAATTAGCCGTGGCATTCCTGGTATTTTGCGATATTATTCATGTGCAGTGATAAATAAAATGTAGGTTAACATTAAATGAGTATTCTTGTGTTTATTGTTATATGTATGTGTATCATTAGTCTTTTGTAGAAACCAAATCTATGGAGGGTTGGTGGTATGCACACTTTAATATAAAATTAAATTAAAAGATTAAATAATAATAATTAATATATTTGGTACCACTATAATTGCATGTACTCATGGTACCTAGAGGCTGTGAACAGCAGAATGTTCAGTGTTTAGGCAGAAGTTGGGCTCACACAGGAGAGAAGAGAGAGGTTCTGGGTCTCTGCTGGTTCAGTGTCAGACGGTCTGGTTCTTTCAGCCAGAAGAACCTTGGACCAACACGGCTCAGGCTTGAGAGGATCATGAGAAGTCTTTTCTGTTTCACTACTCCATCTCCAGTTCAATTGAGGAGAAAAGGCTAAACAGGCTGACGTGGAAAAAAGGGCAAAACAGGCAGAATAGCAGAGGATCATAAGAGCTTTTTTCTTATTTTTTTTTACTTTCTTTACTTCTTTGTGTATTTTTATTAAAGTCTCATAATAACATTAATCATGTGTATCTTGTAGCATGAAGAAGCCTCTGTAGAGATGTTTGACCATCTGGTGGAATCTAATAATCTGGAGCTGGAGATGGAGGACCATGGTCTGATTCTGCCCGAGGACATGGATTTCATCAAAGCGATGATTGAAGGACTGAAGGACCGTAAACCAGTCCAGGTCAGTCCTGCCTGTGTAAATTTAGTGAAATCAGTCAGTATCATCATCATCATTGATTGTAATGCCATTAATATGCTCTCATCTCCACAGTGGTCAGAGATTGGTCGGACAGAGGACAAATTCTTCCTGTTTGAAATCGTGGCCAACAAAACCAATGGCATTGATGTGGACAAGTTTGACTACTTTGCCAGGTGGGGCTTGTTGAACAGCTACTGTAGAGCTTGATGCAGAGTGATTAACTACTATGGATTATTTTCTCCTGAACATGTATAATAATCTCCTGATTATTTTAACAATATGTAGCATCCTCCAGGTATCTTTGATTAGTTTAAAGTAAGAAGTCCATTACCCATTTCTTCACTCTGTCTCTTCTCAGGGACTGCTACCACCTGGGCATGAAGAACAACTTTGACCATCTCCGCTTCATACAGTTTGCCAGAGTGATTAAAGTGGAAAAAGACGGGCTGAATCACATCTGCAGTAGAGACAAGGTGCTGACATCGTTACTCCTGATTTTATTAAATCCAATTTTAAAACAGCATCATCTTATCTTCATGCTTTTATTCTATACCTGTCTTATTCTATTATATTTTATATTCTCTTTAATAAAGGTTTTTAATTATTTTAACTGCTCATTAATGTTTACGGTGGCCGACAGGGGCAAACACACTACAACTTAATGAAACACACGCAAATAGACAAGACACAAGCAAATTAAGAAAACATCTTCATTAATTTGACAACACATGCGCAGCATTTAGCAAACACAATACAACCAAATACACAAACAGGCTGCAAATACAGAAACGATGCCAAAAGAAAAGCAGAAAATCCCAAAAACAAATGCAACTAAAAAAAAGCTGCATCTAGTTTACACAAGGGAAGTTCTCCAGGCTTCTAGGAGGAGCACTAAGTGGAACAGCTTGATTTGCTTGTATTTCATTAAGTTGCAGTACATTTGTCCCCTGTCAGCCACCGTAAATGTTTTATGTAAAGCATTTTGAATTGTCTTGTTGTTGAAATGTGCTGAATAAATAAAGCTGCCTTGCCTTATTAGTTATGACTAAACTATAGACAATCCTCTAAACAGGAGGTGGGCAATCTGTATCACATGTTCTACACCAGGAACTGTCTCCACAGAAGAGCCTACCAGCACAGAGTGAACAAGATCATAGAGCATATGTGAGTAGCTAACCTTCCCACGTTGGGTCTCTAACAACAATTAGCTTCTTCTGATGCAGCTTATTTCATTTGCTTCATAACTCACTCTATTGTGTAGTATGCATAAAAGTGATAATATGTTGGGTATGGTCATCCAGGATCGCAGAGGCCTTTTTAGAAGCAGACGGGCATATCAAGATTAAAGGCTCAAGAGGGAAAGAGTTCACTCTCTCTACAGCCAAAGATGACATGGAGGCCTACACCAAGCTGACAGGTCTGTAGATACCACTGTGTGCTGTGAGCTTGTGTTTTAACATTAAAAACATTTTTCTGAATTATTCTAAGGATTTTGATTGCTTACCTGCACACAAGGAGATCAACTATTGAGGCCACAGTTGTACTAGTTCGGCAGAAAGCACACTAGTTTTGGTGATGCTAGCATACAAATGGGTTAGCAAGGAGCAAAAGAACTATACATCAAAACCTACCTCAGTCGACCATAATAGGATATTTTTGTCAAGTTTTAATCATCTATATATGAAGACGTAGAAACAGTATTGCAGTGTAGAGCTAGTTAGTCCTGAAATATAATAAGGAACATTTTGGAAAAGGTAAGGATATATCCTAAAGGCTAAATAAAAGACACAACCCTCCAAACTCTACATGCTAGCAATGCTTTTACTGTAGCTCCATGCATGTCGCTTTAGAACGTGGAGAAATCCTTAACTTTCTGTTCCTAATTACTTTTAGTTAGCTATAATTGGGCTATTTGATTTAACAAATAATCACAAATCACAAATCAAGCCAGCAAGATAATAGGCTCCCCCACAACCCCCCTAACAGAACTTCACACCTGGACAGTACTCAGGAAAGCCACTATGATCAAACACCTCCTTCACCCATCCTTTCAGTTACTGCCATCAGGTCGACACTATAGATCCCATTAGTCTCAGGAAAAACATATATAAAACTCCTTCATTCCCACTGCCATCAGCACACTGAACAGCCAAACATAGACATCATCCAACAGCTCCACTCAGGCTTCTTCTTGCACCGTTTTTGCATTTTGCACGTCTGCACAGGCAATGTTTTTATCCTCTTTCTATATGTATCTTTCATATTCTTATGTATTTTATGTCAGTTGAGCCTGCCCTGTCAAAGAAAAATTTCTGTCAGTTGTGACAGACAATAAAGTTTTTCTGATCTTATTTTATCTTATCAATAAGGAGTAGAAGCAACTTGCTGAAGTTTTGAAGGTGTCCATTATTTATAATTTACATGATACGTGTTAAATAATAGATGACAACCGGTCCTGGAAATAAGAAAGTTATAATAGGTGATATACATGCCAGATTGAGCTAACTTTTATCAAAATTAATTAAAATTAATTTTATGGTAGTAGTATTTATTAGAATAATCATACATTTTCAAGAACAGAATTAATTAAGTAATTCTATTGTATAGGCCTATTTATATTGCTTAATTCTTTGAGTTATGTCTCTGTTTACAATCAATTATTTATTTGTAAAACACTATGAATGAATTTGTGACCTTTTCTTTGGTTTGGTCTATACAGTGTATGGTTTTAACTCAGCTGTCTTTCACTCGGTTTGTCCTGTAGATCATGTGTTTGAACAAATACTCGAGCTGGATGAGGAAAAAGTCCCCAACTCTTCCTCCGTGGAGCAGGATGAGACAAAGAAGCTGGCTGAGGCAAAGGAGATTCTAAAAAGGATCATCTCTCGAGATCACTACAGGTTTCTGGGTGAAACCAAGCCTAGACAAGTCCTGACCAGGGTGTGCATTAATGTCTTTGTGTACCTGTATTACATCACACTTCTGTTTGACACATTATACTGTATATTCTAACTGAGGCTATGATAACACTGAATATTACAAAAACAGGTTTTGATATAACATAGCTGCTGTGCTCCTCTAGTGGTTGATAATTTCACATTGCTTGTTACTGTTTTATTTTACATTGAGGATGTGATAGCAGTGGGAACAAAATCATAGGATCAAATGTTGCTTGGACTACATCTACAGTTTTGTGTGAAAATGACTTGCGTCCACATTAGCTTTTCCAGGTCATTTTCATAGAGACCCCTACCCACAGTGAAACAGTCAATGAAAAATAGTCTTTTATTTTGTTAAACAATTGTTAAATAACTTCTGCTTTTTATGGTCACTACGTTGTCTGACTAGATCGAGATGACTAGTTGTCCTCTAACTTTGCTGCCTTAGAGTCCCGTCTGTGACTGGACTACAGACACTGCTGGTTACCCTGCCAGTCCCCTCCTGCTCCCTTAATACAGCCAGAGTCAAGAATATAGATGTTGATATTTACATATATCTGGTGATTTAAGATTCATACACTCTGAAGACAGTTTTGGAAAAGCTCTTATTTAGTGTGGACATAACTGTGGACCATAATTGAAAAACAAAGTAATGTGGAAGTACTTTTACTGTGAGTTGTCAAGATGGAAGGCATTTTAAATCTTATGTCTCTCACCTTTTCTCCTCCCTCCCTCAGGAGAAGATTAACGGTTGGAAAGAGGAATTGGATCAAGCCAGACAGGATGGTAACAAAAGCTGTTGTTGGTGTTTGGTGGAGGTGTTTAGTAAATGGTACATTGGGAGTAAAAGCCACTTGCTGAAGTTTCGAAGGCATCCCTTTTTAATTATGTACATATAAATGATGAATGGCACCCAATTCTGTAAGTAACAAAGTTGTAATGATAAATATGCATGCCAGATTGAGATAGCTTTCATGAATAAAGGAACAAAAGTTTTATATAATTACATAATAATGAAGAAAAGTAATTTCATCCCATATGTATATTGTTTAGTTTTGTGAGCATCTCAGTTTACAGTGTCAATTATTTATTTGTGAAACCCCATGAATGATTTGGTGACCTTTTCTTTGTGTTTGACTTTGTTTGTCCTGTAGATCATGAGTTTGAACCAGTACTCAACCCCTTCACTAGGGAGGCGGCTGAGGCATGTCGGATTCTATCTGAAGCCATCTCTGGAACCGTCCCAGAATTTCCAGAGTCAGAGTCCCAACCAGAGAAACACACAGAGGTATGAACTATGTCTCTGTGTGCCTGTATTACATTTAACTTCTCTTTGACACCTTATCTATTTCACCGTGGCTATGATAACACTGAATATTCTCATCAGATAGGCCTATTGAAAATGATTGTTAAGATTAGATTTTGATATAACAGAGCTTGATGTTATGGTTATCTTGTGGTTGATAAGTGCACATTGTTTTGTTTTTCTTCTGTTTTCTCTATTATTTTACAGTGCCTCTGGAGGTATTGTACATGGATTTCATGTGGGCTACTACAAAAGATCAAGATTAGATGATGAAGATCAGAGAATGTGATAGCAGTGTGAACAAAATTATAGGATCAAATGTCAGTTAGACTGCAGGCTGGCACAAACTTCTTAATCGTAAAAACAACCACATTAGTCCACATTTTCTGGTGTTTAAGATTTATACACGCTAAACAAAGTTTTGCAACAGCTCTATTTGAATACATTTTAAATCTCATGTCCCTCACACTTCTTCTCTCCCTTTCTCCTCCCTCCCCAAGGAGAGGAAACGTCGTTGGAAAGAGGAATTAGCTGCAGCCGTCCCTGAGGGAGATGATGGGGTTGTCACCCTGACAGCAGAGGACTTTGTAGTTCTAGTGAGTTTTTAGTTTAATTCCTTTTACTTCACTTTTTTTTAAATCTTAGCTTTGTTGATTATCATTTAATTTGTAAGATGTTGCTTTCCACCATTGGTATAATTTATAAAAACAGACTTCCCTCTCCCTCTATTCGTTCAGGTCGCTACTTTTGACTATGGAATGAAAGACAAGGACCCCATCAAGAATGTGTATTTCTACAACAAGAGAAATCCTGACAAAGCATTCAACATCCCTGAACACCAGGTCAGAACTAAATCAATCACTCCTTAAGGCAGCCTCTGTTATGTCATTATTCTCAACTCTATGCTGCTGTCATTCTTGTCAGGTGTCCAAGCTTCTCCCAGCATGCTTTTCTGAGCAGCTGATCAGGGTTTACAGTAAGAAGACTGATAAGCAGAGTGTGGAGACTTCCAGGAAGCACTTGGTCAAGTGGTGTGAAGATAAGGGCTTGCCAAACCCTCAGGTAATATTTAGATCTAGGCTGTTATATATAAGACAAGTACTCTGTGGGGCCCTCAGGCTGGAAGTTCTATTAAACAATAACTAAGAGAATTTGGTCTATAGATCTAAGAAAATAGGGGAAAATGTCAATTT
>NC_041353.1:23283273-23491663 GCF_004354835.1 Perca flavescens | reverse complement strand
GTATATCTATTCTTCATAACCGGGTGGGATAAATAATTGATAATATTTCTACAAAATAGCTGGCCTTCTTTCCATATCTTGGGGACCCCATTGATAACACTTTCCAGATGTTTCCAGGGCGTCTTCTGAAAGTAAGATAAAAGTTCATCCGAGGGTCTCCTGTTGAGATCTTTGAATACCAGTCATGAATGTTCAGATCAGCTTAAATGCATTTTATATAAAATGGTCAGATAAATAGGATGACAATACACCCTCTTTACCCTTTATTTATCCAGGTGTTATCCCAGGTAAGTCGATTGAGAACAATTTCTCATTTTGCAACGACGACCTGTGTCGTCTCAGAATCCACCTTATAGAATCAATCCTAATAACCAATATAAGTAGCAGGGGTGTTTGATTTGTTTTGACTTTTTAATCTCTATTTTCTGAAACATCTGGTGGATTGTTCTGGATATTTCCACCGGGATGATTCACCGGTGTTGCAATTTCTCCATACTGCATGTAAATAAAGACAGAGAAGTGTTTAGAGTATTAACAAAAGTGGTTCAGAGTGAGAGATTTTTCAGCTAGCTAGCTAGCTCTTTTGTCTTAAGTGACATTGCTAGGGATAAAACAAGCTATGAACCACCTTGGGCTTTTAATAAATTGTTACAGACATTTTCCCATATTTTCTTAGATCTATAGACCAATCTCTCTTAGTTATTGTTTAATAGAACTTCCAGCCTGAGAGCCCCCCACACAGTACTTGTCCTATATATAACAGCCTAGATCTAAATATTACCTGTGCTTTTGGCAAGCCCTTATCTTCACACCACTTGTTGAAGTGATTCTGGCAGCCTCCACACTCTGGTCATCAGTCTTCTTACTGTAAACCCCAATCAGCTGCTCAGAAAAGCATGCTGGGAGAAGCTTGGACACCTGACAAGAATGACCGCAGCATAGAGTTGAGAATAATGACATAACAGAGACTGCCTTATGGAGTGATTGATTTAGTTCTGACCTGGTCTCTGGTGATGTTGAATGCTTTGTCAGGATTTCTCTTGTTGTAGAAATACACATTATTGATGGGGTCCTTGTCTTTCATTCCATAGTCAAAAGTAGTGACCTGAGCGAGGAGGGGGAGAAAGAAGTCTGTTTCTATATTCCCAGGTAAATTATCCCAATGGTGGGAAAGCAACATCTTACAAATTAAATGATAATCAACAAACCTAAGATTTAAAAAAGTGAAGTAAAGGAATTAGACTAAAAACTCACAAGAACTACAAAGTCCTCTGCTGTCAGCGTGACACCCTATCGCCCCCGTCAGGGACGGCTGCAGCTAATTCCCTTTCCCAATGGCGTTTCCTCTCCTTGGGGAGGGAGGAGAAAGGGAGAGAAGTGTGAGGGACATGATATTTAAAATGTATTCAAATGGAGCTGCTCCAAAACTTTCTTCAGCGTGTATAAATCTTAAAACACCAGACTAGTGAGTCCTGGTGTGGTTGTTTTCTGATACAAAAGTTTGCGCCAGCCTGCAGTCTAACTGACATTTGATCCTATGATTTTGTTCACACTGCTATCACATTCTCTGATCTTCATCATCTAATCTTGATCTTTTGTAGTAGCCCCATGAAATCCATGTACAATACCTCCAGAGGCACTGTAAAATGATAGAAAACAGAAGAAAAACAAAACAACGTGCACTTATCAACCACAAGATGACCCTAACATCAAGCTCTGTTATAACAAAATCTAATCTTAACAATACATTTTCAATAGGCATTTCTGATGACAATATTCAGTGTTATCATAGCCACGGTGAAATAGATAAGGTGTTAAAGTGAAGTTAAATGTAATACAGGCACACAGAGACATAGTTCACACCTCTGTGGGTTTCTCTGGCTGTCTGAAGCTGTCGAGGGTTCCAGAGATGGCTTCAGATAGAATCCGACATGCCTCAGCCGTCTCCCTAGTGAAGGGGTTGAGTATTGGTTCCAGATCATGATCTACAGGACAAACAGAGTCAAACACAAACCAAAGAAAAGGTCAAAAAAACATTCATGGGATTTCACAAATAAACAATTGATACTGTAAACTGAGATGCTCACGTTATTTCTTTTAACGCGTTAAAAGAAATAACGCAGATTAATCCATTCCATATTTGTTTGACCCGGAGCCGTTCTAGCTACCATTCGACTGTAAAAGGAAGGAGGGAGATGAGAATGTGCTGCCTGGATCATTGATTGAAATTGATGATTTACTTGTAGTAATCTTCTTAATCTGGTGCCCCTGATTGTCTTCTCTCTGATGCTCTGAGACAGGCGAAACAGGCAACACAAACACCGCTCCACGGACGCTAGTTAACACTATTCTCGACAGCAACTAACATTAGCCTACCGCTAGCTAGTAGCTGGATCAAAAACGTTAAAATGCTAACAGCTAACGCTAAACGGGTGTGAGGTTTGACTGTGTTTCACTGTAGAGGATTCCAACACCGAGATATAACCGTTGTCTTAATACATTCATGGATATAACCATAGATATAGACCATGTGTTCATATGTTCTATATGGATATAACCATAGATATAGAACATGTGTTCATATGTTCTATATGGATATAACAGTCTGCAGCTGCCGTTGTCGGAAAAACAACACAGACGGTACGTTCAACGAAGCTGGGAAACTACAGCCTCGTGTTGCATTCGTAGTTGTTGTTAAACGTCCTTTTCCCATCTGGTGGTTGTTTTTGTTGTTCAACAGCAATTTACTAGTGAAATAAGTTATTTTTTTTGTTGTTCAACAGCAATTTACTAGTGAAATAAGTTATTGTTATAGTTATTACATTATTATTAAATCATTTAATTTGACCATATGGCCTTAGTAATAAACAAGCTGTTCTTTAATGTCGCCAACTGCTGTTTAGTACCCTTCTTTTTTTTCATTTTTTTTTAAACTTTCTTAAAAAGTATAGCTTCAGGCACCGTTAATTATGTATGCAATTAATTTCGATTAATTAATCACAGAGTATGTAATTAATTTGATTACATTTTTTTATCAATTGACAGCCCTAGTAATTATATAAAACTTTTGTTCCTTCATTCATGAAAGCTATCTCAATCTTGCATGTATATTTATCATTACAACGTTGTTACTTACAGAATTGGGTGCCATTCATCATTTATATGTACATAATCAAAACGGGATGTCTTCAAAACTTCAGCAAGTGGCTTTTACTCCCAATGTACCATTTACTAAACACCTCCACCAAACACCAACAACAGCTTTTGTTACCATCCTGTCTGGCTTGATCCAATTCCTCTTTCCAACCGTTAATCTTCTCCTGAAGGAGGGAGGAGAAAAGGTGAGAGACATAAGATTTAAAATGCCTTCCATCTTGACAACTCACAGTAAAAGTACTTCCACATAACTTTATTTTTCAGTTATGGCTCTCTGTCCACACTCTTCAGAGTGTATGAATCTTAGCTCACCAGATATATGTAAATATCAACAACTATATTGTGACTCTGGCTGTATTAAGGGAGCAGGAGGGGACTGGCAGCGTAACCAGCAGTGTCTGTAGTCCAGTCACAGACGGGACTCTATGGCAGCAAAGTTAGAGGACAACTAGTCATCTCGATCTAATCAGACAACAACGTAGCAACCATAAAAAGCAAAAAGTAATTAATAGTAGTTAACAATTGTTTAACAAAAAAAAGACTATTTTTCATTGACTTTTTCACTGTGGGTAGGGGTCTCTATGAAAATGACCTGGAAAAGCTAATGTGGACGCAAGTCATTTTCACACAAAACTGTAGATGTAGTCCAAGCAACATTTGATCCTATGATTTTGTTTCCACTGCTATCACATCCTCAATGTACAATAATAGAGACAACAGTAACAAGCAATGTGCACTTATCAACCACAAAAGGAGCACATCAGCTATGTTATATCAAAACCTGTTTTTATAATATTCAGTGTTATCATAGCCTCAGTAAGAATATACAGTATAATGTGTCAAACAGAAGTGTGATGTAATACAGGTACACAAAGACTTTAATGCACACCCTGGTTGGGACTTGTCTAGGCTTGGTTTCACCCAGAAACCTGTAGTGATCTCGAGAGATGATCCTTTCTAGTATCTTCCTTGCCTCAGCCAGATCCGCGGAAGAAGAGTTGGGGACCTTTGCTTCATCCAGCTCGAGTATTTGTTCAAACACATGATCTATAGAACAAACCGAGTGAAAGATAGCTGAGTTAAAACCATACACTCTATAGACTAAACCAAAGAAAAGGTCACAAATTCATTCATAGTGTTTTACAAATAAATAATTGATTGTAAACAGAGGCATAACTCAAAGAATTAAGCAATATAAACAGGCCTATACTATGGAATTACTTCATTAATTCTGTTCTTGAAAATGTATGATTATTCGAATAAACTACTACTACCATAAAATTAATTTTATCTAAACAATTTTGATAAAAGTTAGCTCAATCTGGCATGTATATCACCTATTATAACTTTATTATTTACAGGACCGGTATCATGTACATTATATATAATGGACGCCTTCTAAACTCCAGCAAGTTGCTTCTACTCCTATTTGATAAGATAAGATAAGATAAGAAAAACTTTATTGTCTGTCCCGAGTAACAGACATTTTTCTTTGACAGGGCAGGCTCAAATGACATGAAATACATAAGAACATGAAAGATACATATAGAAAGAGGATAAAAACATTGCCTGTGCAGACGTTCAAAATGCAAAAACAGTGCAAGAAGAAGCTGAGTGGAGCTGTTGGATGATGTCTATGTTTGGCTGTTCAGTGTGCTGATGGCAGTGGGAATGAAGGAGTTTTATATATGTTTTTCCTGAGACTAATGGGATCTATAGTGTCGACCTGATGGCAGTAACTGAAAGGATGGGTGAAGGAGGTGTATGATTACAGTGGCTTTCCTGAGTACTGTCCAGGTGTGAAGTTCTGTTAGGGGGGTTGTGGGGGAGCCTATTGGTGCGTTCTTTTTGTCCACCAAAGTCGATTTACGAGTTGTTTTCGGAGTTACTGAACGGAAGTTGCAAAAGAACGCCACCGAGGTCGTATATACAACTCGGGTTGTTGTCTGAACTCAGAGGACCCCGAGTTCACTTTCAAAGATGGCTACGTCGTGTATCACACGTAGTAAACATTGTGGTTTTCTACCATTTTAAGCACTTTTGTCTTTGTTGTAACCAAATGAAGAAGTGGTACACATAGCACTGTATACTGCTACCTATAGGCATGTTGCTACAGTCTTATTAGGAGTTAAACATAGTGCTGTATACTGCTACCTATAGACATGTCTCTACAGTCTTATTAGGAGTTAAATGCCGCCTGATTAGTTATTTTGTAGCTCGTGCAGCTGAAATTGGCTAGAGACGCTCGGTTGCTATATGACAACAATGGCTTTAAGCAGAGCTTTGAGCAGAAAGCAGAGCAGTAGCCTAACGTTAACGTTAATCAAAACGTAATTTTCATGTATCAAACTGTGTAATGTATGTGTGTAATATGTCAATAACTGGGTGAATAGAATCCTAAATGTTACAAAAAATGTTACAAAAATCCATCTTTTTTCCGACTCGTAGTATTGTGTGACAAAAAGAACGCAACAACCCGCGGTTATTCGTTTTCCGACATGGATGTGACGTCACACTTGAGCTACTAGTCGCGATTACAAGACAAAAAGAACGCACCATATTATCTTGCTGGCCTGATTTGTGATTTGTGACTATTTGTTAAATCAAATAGCCCAATTATAGCTAACTAAAAGTAACTAGGAACAGAAAGTTCAGGATTTCTCCACGTTCTAAAGCGAGACGTACATGGAGCTAAAGTAAAAGCATTGCTAGCATGTAGAGTTTGGAGGGTTGTGTCTTTTATTTAGCCTTTAGGATATATCATTAACTTTTCCAAAATGTTCCTTATTATATTTCAGGACTAACTAGCTCTACACTGCAACACTGTTTCTACGTCTTCATAGATAGATGATTAAAACTTGACAAAAATATCCTATTATGGTCGACTGATGGCCAAGGTTTTGATATATAGTTCCTTTGCTCCTTGCTAATCCATTTGTATGCTAGCATCACCAAAACTAGTGTGCTTTTTGCCAAAGTGGTACAACCGTGGCCTCAATAGTTGATCTCCTTGTGTGCAGGTAAGCAATCAAAATCCTTAGAATAATTCAGAAAAATGTTTTTAATGTTAAAACACAAGCTCACAGCACACAGTGGTATCTACAGACCTGTCAGCTTGGTGTAGGCCTCCATGTCATCTATGGCTGTAGAGAGAGTGAACTCTTTCCCTCTTGAGCCTTTAATCTTGATATGCTCGTCTGCTTTTACAAAGGCCTCTGCGATCCTGGATGACCATACCCAACATATTATTACTTTTATGCATATTAGAATATAGAGTGAATTATGAAGCAAATGAAATAAACTGCATCAGAAGAAGATAATTGTTGTTAGAGGCCCAACGTGGGAAGGTTAGCTACTCACATATACTCTATGATCTTGTTCACTTTGTGCTGGTAGGCTCTTCTGTGGAGACAGTTCCTGGTGTAGAACATGTCATACAGATTGCCCACCTCCTGTTTAGAGGATTGTCTATAGTTTAGACACAACTAATAAGGCAAGGCAGCTTTATTTATTCAGCACATTTCAACAACAAGACAATTCAAAGTGATTTACATAAAATATTTACGGTGGCCAACAAATGCACTGCGACTTAATGAAATACAAGCAAATTAAGAAAACATCATTAATTTGACAACACATGTGTAGCATTTAGCAAATGTGCTGCAAATACACACAATACAATCAAATACACAGACACGCTGCAAATACACAAACGATGAAAAAAGAAAAGCACACAAATCTAAAAAAGAGAACTATTTTATTGGCTCAGGTCACAGGTGATACCCAATCAGCAGAGACGTGTCTGTAATAAAAAGGCAGAGCGCTCTCTCCACCTGGGGTCATAAATCAAGCTGTTCCACTTAGCGCTCCCCCTTGAGGCCTGGAAAACTTGTGTAATCTGGTTGCAGCAGGGTTTTATTTGCATTTGTTTTCGGGGATTGCGTGCTTTTCTTTTTGCATTGTTTCTGTATTTGCAGCGTGTTTGTGTATTTGGTTGTAGTGTGTATTTGCAGCGTGTTTGTGTATTTGCAGCATGTTTGTGTATTTGCAGCTTAGTTTGCTAAATGCTGCGCATGTGTTGTCAAATGAATGAAGATGTTTTCTTAATTCGGTGCGTTTCATTAAGTTGCGGTGCATTTGCCCCTGTCAATATTAATGAGCAGTTGAAACAATTAAAAATCTTTATTAAAGAGAATATAAAATAGAATATAATAAGACTGGAATAGAATAAAAGCATGAAGATAAGATAAATAGATGTTGTTTTAAAACTGGATTTAACAAAAGCAGGAATAACGATGTCAGCACCTTGTCTCTACTGCAGATGTGATTCAGCCCGTCTTTTTTCACTTTAATCACTCTGGCAAACTGTATGAAGCGGAGATGGTCAAAGTTGTTCTTCATGCCCAGGTGGTAGCAGTCCCTGAGAAGAGACAGAGTGAAGAAATGGGTAATGTAACTTCTTACTTTAAACTAATCAAAGATACCTGGAGGATGCTACATATTTATATAATCAGGATCAGGATAATAATCAGGATCAGGAGATTATTATAAATGTTCAGGAGAAAATAATCCATAGTAGTTTATCACTCTGCATCAAGCTCTACAGTAGCTGTTCAACAAGCCCCACCTGGCAAAGTAGTCAAACTTGTCCACATCAATGCCGTTGCTTTTGTTGGCCACGATTTCAAACAGGAAGAATTTGTCCTCTGTCCGACCAATCTTTGACCACTGTGGAGATGAGAGCATATTAATGGCATTATAATCAATGATGATGATGATACTGACTGATTTCACTAAATTCACACAGGCAGGACTGACCTGGACTTCTGTAGGGTCCTTCAGTCCTTCAATCAACTTTTTGATGAAATTCAAGTCATCATCAGTCAGACCATACTTATTCTTCATCTCCAGCTCCAGCTTTTTATTATTAGATTCCACCAGGTGGTGAAACATCTTTACAGAGTTGTCTTCATGCTAAAAGATACACATGATTAATGTTATTATGAGACTTTAATAAAAATACACAAAAAGTAAAGTAAAGAAAAAAAAAATAAAAAAAAAGCTCTTATGATCCTCTGCTATTCTGGCTCTTTTGCCCTTTTTTTCCATGTCAGCCTGTATAGCCTTTTCTCCTCAACTGAACTCCAGATGGAGTAGTGAAACAGAAAAGACTTCTCATGATCCTCTCAAGCCTGAGCCGTGTTGGTCCAAAGTTCTTCTAGCTGAAAGAACCAGACCGTCTGACACTGAACCAGCAGAGACCCAGAACCTCTCTCTTCTCTCCTGTGTGAGCCCAACTTCTGCCTAAACACTGAACATTCTGCTGTTCACAGTCTCTAGGTAATATGAGTACATGCAATTTTAGTGGTACCAAATATATGAATCACAAGTGTACATACCACCAGCCCTCCATAGATTTGGTTTCTACAAAAGATTAATGATACACATACATATAACAATAAACACAAGAATACTCATTTAATGTTAACCTACATTTTAATTGCACATCACTGCACATCAATAATATCGCAAAATGCCAGGAATGCCACAGCTAATTGTTATTAAGGGATTAGTTTTATATTTTATGAAATACAACAAGATACAGAAGTTTAATTACTGAGCTGGTAGGCAGGTTTTGGCTAGGCTAGCTGTTTCTATTGGCTTCCAGTGTTTATGCTAAGCTAAGATACTGGCTGATGGCAGTGTTGGGAAAGCTATTTTCAAAGCTTTGCAAGCTCCCAATTACTTCACACTGGAAGAAGTTGGACTCCAGCAAAGCTAGGGAGGAATCTAGTTAACTAAAGTCAATTAAACTACTTTGTTAAAACAGAAGAGACATTGACAATGTACATGAAATACAACATTTAACAAAACATAAAACACAAAAGTGAGTTGTTTATTGCAACAAGTGCCCCCTTGTTCCCAGGTCATGTTCAAGTTCAGTTTTACAAGTTGTACTATTAATATGTATTTATTATCTATTATTCAGGTCTATTATTGTTTTATTATATTTATCTATTTATCTTCATTATTATTGCCGTGTCTACCACAATTATTCCATCCCACCCTACTAAGGTTCACTAAACATGAAAAAAACAAGGACTGAGGTATGTGCTGGCACAGATCAACGATTAATTTGATTAATGATTAAATCATTTTTCATTTTGGCTCACAAACAAACAAGCCAGCAACATTACATTGGCACTTTTGTTTTGCTGCAACCTTGACTGCTAAACACAAACCTGTTGTTCATGTCTTTGCTAATTAGTTCCTGTTTGTTTTCAAATTATTTTCTACCTTAATGCAGGCCCTGGCTGGTGGGTTATTATATCACACATCAGACAACAAAAATAATTTCTTACCTTCCACTCATTTTCTGGTTGTACTTTGGGTATGAACATTTTATCATACAGATGGGAAAAGGGTCCATGTCCTAGATATGGAGAAATAAATATAAATGAACCTAATGATGATTGTATGCAAAGTGAACTGAGGTAAAGTGAAGTGAACCGTATGTAGATCTAGTAAATCTTACAGGCCTGTTTTGGGTTTTCTGTTGATGCAAATTCAACATTTCTTCCATGTTTGTTTGTTTTCATTTTGTCACCATTATTTTCCTTCAAAGCAACAACATAATGGAAGTCATGCCAAGTCATGTCGTTAAAACAATACTCGCCAATTTTGCAAAGCAAATTTTAACAGAATTTAGGTCCGTCTGTGGCTGCAGGACCTGGACCTCACCGCCAGTGTTTCAGTTTAACTGTTAAAAAGTATTTAGATAATTAAAATGTATTTATTTAGAAGCTAAGGCTAGGCTGGTTTGTTGGTTAGTTAGCTAATGCTAGCTTGCTATTCCACCAAGCTTCCATGCTACATAAATAAGCCAGACAGAGTTGTCTCTCATCTGGTGATAGAAACCCTGCTTCCCTGTTCCGTTGGCTCAGAGCTCCACAGTCTAAGTCCACAGGTACACATTAGTTTTACACCAAATGTATCACCAAAAGTGTTGCAAAAGTCGAGGCACGCAGATTCCTCACTTGGTGATGCGAGAGATCACATATGTGAGGTTGCAGTGACAGATTCGAGAGGTTGTAATCACTGAGTTGTGGTTATGATGGAAAATGAACTTGAGTAAAAAACAGTATACAAGTAAATGTTGCATTGCAAGTTTGCAGCTGTCAGTGTGTTCATGTAAATATCAATTGGTGTGTGAACATTTTCTACAAGTGTAAATTTCAAATTACACCAAATTACACCATTACACCATTACACCAACCACCACCATCAAGTGATGTTGCCTGTTGCCAATCGGTTCGAATAGTATTTTGTGGCTCAGTAATAACCATTTAACTAACAAACTAAAGAGTTTCACCCAGGAGTGTTTTAATCTAAACCACCCTGTACCCGTCTCAAAGTCACCTATTTTCAGCTAAACACATTTAGTAATTGCCGCTGATACAACCGAGCTGTGACGAAGGTCCCTAGCCCGCGTCACGAAGCAGCTAACTGAGGATTTCCACCAATTGCATTCGTCATTTGTTGCAGCACGGCTGTGGCCATGACTGACAGCTGTAGTCACGAGGATCCACAAGTAGTGTTATGGTTTTGGTGTTTTGTCTTATTTTGGTAGTCTGTTTTCTGTGTCGTATTTTGCTCAGTTTCCTGTTTTATTTTGTAGTCTCTGGTTTTCTGCATAGACAGTATATAATGGACCAATAGACCCCGTTGCTCTGGACGGAGACCAGTGAAGGCTATTAGAAGCACTTTTCCGGTGATGGCCAGCTTTACTGCGCAGCCTCCAACTGAGAGAATGTGACGTGAGCAACGTGTCTGAAAGTTGTAAGTCTTCTGGTAGCTGTGCCAAGAGAAATCTCAATCATTCCCAATCTTACAGATACGGAGACTGTAGGTGTATGTAAGGAGATAACATAGACACAGGCTAATTATTGATCACTAACCTGCTAGTTAACATTAGTAATTAAACCTAAACATCTCATGTAAGTCGAAACTGCCTGCGAGCTTCTCCTGTACTATACGGTAATTCCTCTACTATGCGACAGTAAGTCACTTGGTTATGACACAATCGTTAGCCTATTTTTACAAAAACGTCTGCTACGGAGACATAACGTGAGGTACAAGGTAATGAAGCCTTTTATACATTGTCGTGTTTCTTTGGAACTAAACAACGGACAAATAGACTCTTTAAACGATTCAGATGTAAAGTTATTCGCAGTCAAGTGACGTAAAAAAAAAATGGCGGTCAGCGGAATGCTAACAGGAGGTGATGGCCAGTTAGCAACAAAATGGCGCCACGATGGCTCGAGTTCTGAAGCGAAGCTTACCCCCTTGGTTTTCTGTATTGTCTTGTCTATTTTACTTCCTGTCTTGTGTTTCCCTCCTTTTTTGATTGCTCTACCCAGCCTAATGTGTTTCACCTGTTTCCCAGCCCTTGTGTCACCTGTCTTGTGTTATCTCATTACCCTCTGTATTTAGTCTTTGTGTTTCCCCTTGTCCAGTGTCAGATCATTTTGTGTGTGTATCCAATCGTGTTCAGTCCAGTCTTCTCGTTCGTGAGTTTTGTCAGTTGTTTCTGGATTTCCTTTGTTTTTGATTTTCTGTTCTTTTGTTGCTTCTCTTTAGGACTTTAGCCTGCTTCTTTTGTTTGTATTGCCAGCTGGATTTTTGGACTCTTTTCGTTGTTTCGTACTTTTTTTACTGGATGAATAAATCTCCCATCTCAAACATTCTCCTGCCTGCCTGCCTGCTCTCTGCCTTTGGGTCCTCAACTTCCCGGAACATAACCTAATGATCTGACCACCATGGACCCAGCCGAGGCAGTTAAGTACGAACTCTTTGACCTAACCTTATTTGCGCTGTGGGGAGGTGGAGAATGGTTAGAGGTTGGGAGGCCAAGGAGGCAGTTCTCCAGGCTGCTCGCCAAGACGCCTCCGCTCATCCCTGGCTCCGGAGCTCCTTCCTGGCTCCGGAGCTCCTTCCCGGACTGGATTCAAGACTTCCTGGAGTCTCCTAGCGGTGAGCCCAAACACCGCTCTGCGCACCCCCAAGTTACCTTCCCAGTGCTGTCTAGTGTCCCCAGGCCGACCAGTGCCCACAAACTGACTTCTGTTCTCGAGCTGAAGTGCAACCCTTCTGTTCCCGAGCTGACGTGCAGCTCTCCTGACCCTGGGCTGACGTGCAGCTCTCCTGACCCTAGGCTAGCTAGCAGCCTCTCTGCGTCCCGGCTAGCCAGCCACCACCCTAAGTCACAGCTAGCTAGCAGTCCCCCTGAATCCAGGCTAGCTAGCAACCTCTCAGAGCCCCAGCTAGCTAGCAACCTCTCAGAGCCCCAGCTAGCTAGCAACCTTTCAGAGCCCCAGCTAGCTAGCAACCTCCCTGAATCTAGGCTAGCTAGCAACCTCTCAGAGGCCCAGCAAGCTAGCAAACTCTCAGAGCCCCAGCTAGTTAGCAACCTCCCAGATCCCAGGCTAGCTAGCAGCCTCCCTCATTCCCCGCTAGCTAGCAGCCCCCCTGACTCCAGGCTAGCTAGCAGCCTTTCTGAGCCCCGGCTACCTAACAGCCTCCCTAGTGTTCCTAGTGTCTCAGAGTTCTCTAGCGTCCCCGAGTTGGCTAGCAGCCGTCCAGAATCCCCTGTCACCGCCCTTAAGACCCTTGAGACCGGACGGCCTCCAGTGGGGATTTGCCTTCGCTGCAGACGTCCTTCAGAGGGGTTTTCCCTTCGCTGTCGGCCGTCAGAGGGGATTTGCCTTCGCTGCCGACCTGCTTGGCCTTTTGATGGGTTTCGCCTTTAGCCTCTAGCCTCCAGAGGGGACTCTCCTTTGCCGACGGCCTCCAGAGGGGACTCTCCTTTGCCGACGGCCGCCAGAGGGGTATCGCCTTCGCCATTTTGTTGCCAAGGCCTCTCGGCCCCCTGTTCCAAGGGGCCCTCTCTGTTCCCTATGGCCTCTCTCTGTTCCCTGTCCCGAGCGGCCCTCTGTTTCCCCCAGGCCTTTCCGGCCCTCCGTTCCCTGTGCTCCCAGAGTACTTTCTGTTCCCTGTGCTCTGTGTCCCAAGTGACTTTTACCCCCAATGACTTTCTGCCTCCCCCAGACTTTTTATTTTATTTTTTTTTGCCCTCCTTGGGTTGTTTTTGGTTCCTCCTTCGCTGCTGTCCGCAGCCCTGGATCCCAGGACCTAACCCTAACCCTGTCCTTGATTTCCCTTGCCCCGAGTGACTCTAGTGACTTCCCTCACCCCTCTGGGGTTGAATTATTTTGACTATTTGGGTCGTGCCTCCTCCAGGCCCCCTCCGCCCTCCCTGGGTTGGTTTTTTGTTGTCCCTCCTCTGTATCCCTCCACCCTTCCTGGTTTGTCTTTTGCTCCTTGGTTTGTTTTTTGGACATCTGGGATCTGTCCCTTGGGGGGTACTGTTATGGTTTTGGTGTTTTGTCTTATTTTGGTAGTCTGTTTTCTGTGTTGTATTTTGCTCAGTTTCCTGTTTTATTTTTTAGTCTCTGGTTTTCTGTCTTGTCTTGTCTATTTTACTTCCTGTCTTGTTTCCCTCCTTTTTTGATTGCTCTACCCAGCCTAATGTGTTTCACCTGTTTCCCAGCCCTTGTGTCACCTGTCTTGTGTTATCTCATTACCCTCTGTATTTAGTCTTTGTGTTTCCCCTTGTCCAGTGTCAGATCATTTTGTGTGTGTATATCCAATCGTGCTCAGTCCAGTCTCCTCGTCCGTGAGTTTTGTCAGTTGTTTCTGGATTTCCTTGTTTTTGATTTTCTGTTCTTTTGTTGCTTCTCTTTAGGACTTTAGCCTGCTTCTTTTGTTTGTATTGCCAGCTGGATTTTTGGACTCTTTTCGTTGTTTCGTACTTTGTTGTTTACTGGATGAATAATCTCCCATCTCAAATGTTCTCCTGCCTGCCTGCTCTCTGCCTTTGGGTCCTCAACTTCCCGGAACATAACAACAAGATCTCGCGGAAACCTAATGGCTCCACCGCTGTTCCGGAGCGGATCCGCAGACGTTCCGTAGCTGGTGGAAATTGGGCTTAGACAACTAGCACCTGCTGCTCGGCGTCATGGAGCTCGTAGCAGCCAGCGTCACATGACCACCTGGTGTTACGTGACAAGCCGGCAGCCTCCTAATTTTGTAGGAGACATACGCACCTGTTCATGAGAATGTATTGCAAATTCACATGCTGCCTCTCCACCCCTCCCGTGGACTCATGCACTCCTTTCTGTTTTCCATTTACACAGCCAGGCCTGTGTAGGAACACCAGGTTTTTTTTTTTCAGGGCGCACAGAAAATAGAAAGCTAGGTGGCCGTGAGAAGATATTAACTAAATTTGACAAAAAGTGTATTGGATTAGCATGGTTTACTGCACCTTGAATGCCTGCCCTAACCCATCACTGTAGATCAACACTGTTTGTGCATAGCTTCTCCTTTTATTTTATATAGATGTTTGTTTTAGATTAAGTTTATTGTCATTCATACTATTTCACAGGGTAAGTACAGCAGAACCACATTATGTTGCATCCGGCTGACAAATGTAATGAAAAAAATGTTAGTAAAACTAAAAACTAATGTAAACACAGACCTGATATAATGCACACAGGATAAATGCTGAAAACTGAATTTTAATCCCACCCAGTAATAACAATTTAAAACTTATGACATGATGTTATAGTGAAAAGGTGTGTATCACTCACCCAGGTCATGGCAGAGACCAGCAATCTTCACACAAAGGACGTCTCTGTCATCAATGTTGAGTTCCGGCTGCCTTGTACGCAGAGCCTCAACAAGTTGACCTGCCAAGTGCGCCACCCTTTATCACCAGACACAATACACAACAATAAAAAACTCATACAATTACCACACAAGTATTCTGCTAAAAAATGGAAATATGAACTTGTATTATACAGTACCTTTACTGATGTATGCAATGTATTTACTTTGGTTTTATTGATGTTATTGGTGCTTTACTGCAAACTAGTCTTAAATTAATTTAGATTGTGAATACCTTAAGATAAAAACTATTTATCTGATACCATACCAACATACCCAATGGAGTGTTCAAAGCGGTTGTGGGATGCTCCAGGGTAAACAAAGTAGACCCCTCCAAGCTGCTTGATGTTTCTCAGTCTCTGGAACTGAGGTGTGTCGATGATTTTAATGAGAAGTGGGTGTAACTCCACCGTCCCGTGGATGGGATCATTAAACACCTGACAGAACACATAGAACATAAACTCAGTCCAAGTATGACCCAAAAGAGTCCCAGTAAACCCAGGTCCAGTTCTCCTGAGGGTAGCTGTGATCTAGCTAGAGAATGAGAATAGGAAAATGTTCTTTGCATGAGGCCCAATTAGCCCAAATATTAATTTAAAGCTCCAAAGGAATAACATGCTGATGGGACCAATTAGGAGCAGGTAAAACAAATGGAACAAAACTGTGACATCGTCTATTTACCCAAAAGTTTACCAGTAAAAAGACTCCTGAGTGATCAGTGAACTAGTTTTTCTTCATTTTTTCATACTGCAATCTTCCTCATCTTCATTGTTCGTGCCTCCGACGTCTCATCTTTTGATGTAGACCGGCAATAGATTCAACAAAAGATGGTAAACATATACAAACTTGACTTAGTGATTGTGTAGGTTTGCTGTCTATTCTATAAGCTTTTCAGCTTCCCTGTGTTTAGTCTTCCTCATCTCTCCAGTCCTGAAAATGTAGTGTGATGTACGGTTAGGCTCGATATCTTACCTTGCTATGGTCCATCTTTAATGTCTTCTGTGGCATTTCAGAGCTGTCAGACATTGTATCTGCGTCTATCCGATGTTAGGACAGTCCCACAAATAATGTTCTATCACGTTGTTTATACAGCTGATCAGGGCAGACCTGTACAAAAATAACCCAGCCTGCCTGGCTTTTATATCTTCACCACACCTATCAGATTGGTTCCTGCCCTCATAGTGAAATTCTTCTGTAATTGATTACACAAACAAACAAAAACATTTCAAAAGACCAACTAACATATCTGAAACTTATACAGTTGCTAAATGAAATGCTGAATTAGTATTCTGGCCACTATATCATTATCACCACTGTTTGCTTATTTAATGAGAGATCCAACAGCGTTTCTGAATGACAATTTATAGTCTACAGTTCAGTAATTATGAATATTCTCTCACTTTGACAGCTGCCTCAGGGTCTTTATGCAGGTCACTGTCAGGGGGGCGGGGGCATCTTCAAAAAACCCAACAGTGTTGCATTGCCTGAAGTTTAGGCTGAAATTATCTTATTTAGTATCTATCTGTCTTTTCCATTCCCTGTACCAGATCCCATCCAGGTCTTGGACTTCTTTTAGGAAGACCTTTTATAGTCAAACCATCCATCTTTATTTCTGTCAGAGTAAGACATGTCGTTGGCATTATTAATATTTTGTACATGTTTTGGGTCCGGTAATATGACTTCTGACAGATGCTGCTACATTTGTTCTGTTTGTGTCTGCTGATATCAGACAGGGGGACTTAAGTCCTGCTGTGTGAAATTATTTATTACCCTCGGGTAACATATTTGTGAGTGAAACTCACCCACAAACACAGCAGAATGTTGATTATGCTAATGATTACATGCACTGTTGGCAGAAGTAGTTGTTTTTGTTTAGCATTGCAGAATAACAATTGTATTGTTGATATAGTTTTTAAGCGGAGCTAAAAAACAGCTTTGGTTGCTGGGTCATGGGTGGGGTAAGATGTTTGTGAATGAAACTTGAAACTTGCCCACATACACAGCAGAACAGAACATATTTAACAATATAAGGATGTTGATTATGCTAATGATGATGATATCTCACAAATGTGCACAGATGGTATTCATCAGGATGAAATTGACGAAAGGTTTGTGCAGTTAAGAAGGGTAAGTGAATCTGATTTGTAAGAGCAAACGTCACAGAAGAAAATGAGATTAATGGTGCATTCTTTTTGTCTTGTAATCGCAACTAGTAGCTCGAGTGTGACATCACATCCATGTCGGAAAACGAATAACCGCGGGTAGTTGCGTTCTTTTTGTCACGCAATACTACGAGTCGGAGAAAAGATGGATTTTTGTAACATTTTTAGTAACATTTAGGATTCTATTCACCCAGTTATTGACATATTACACAAATATATTTCACAGTTTGATACATGAAAATTACGTTTTGATTAACGTTAAAGTTAGGCTACTGCTCTGCTTTCTGCTCAAAGCTCTGCTTAAAGCCATTGTTGTCATATAGCAACCGAGCGTCTCTAGCCAATTTCAGCTGCACGAGCTACAAAATAACTAATGAGGTGGTATTTAACTCCTAATAAGACTGTAGAGACATGTCTATAGGTAGCAGTATACAGCACTATGTTTAACTCCTAATAAGACTATAGAGACATGTCTATAGGTAGCAGTATACAGCACTATGTTTAACTCCTAATAAGACTGTAGAGACATGTCTATAGGTAGCAGTATACAGCACTATGTTTAACTCCTAATAAGACTGTAGAGACATGTCTATAGGTAGCAGTATACAGCACTATGTTTAACTCCTAATAAGACTGTAGAGACATGTCTATAGGTAGCAGTATACAGTACTATGTTTAACTCCTAATAAGACTGTAGAGACATGTCTATAGGTAGCAGTATACAGCACTATGTTTAACTCCTAATAAGACTGTAGAGACATGTCTATAGGTAGCAGTATACAGCACTATGTTTAACTCCTAATAAGACTGTAGAGACATGTCTATAGGTAGCAGTATACAGCACTATGTTTAACTCCTAATAAGACTGTAGAGACATGTCTATAGGTAGCAGTATACAGTACTATGTTTAACTCCTAATAAGACTGTAGGGACATGCCTATAGGTAGCAGTATACAGCGCTATGTGTTAAAATGGTAGAAAACCACAATGTTTACTACGTATGATGCACGACGTAGCCATCTTTGAAAGTGAACTCGGGGTCCTCTGAGTTCAGACGACTTGACGAGTCGTATATACGACCTCGGTGGCGTTCTTTTTGCAACTTCCGGTTCGTAACTCCGGAAAACAACTCGTAAATCGACTTTGGTGGACAAAAAGAACTCACCAATAGGATAAGAATGGAAAACGTTTTTGCATAAGGCCCAACAAGCCCTAGCAGGGTCCAAAATTAACACTCGCCACTCGCCAAATGCGGGTACATTTTCCGTTTGGCGAGTAAATCTCAGAGGGCTATCAGCCACATGTCAATATTTGTACCAAAATAGTAACAATACTAACTTTGCATTACAAGTGTCATAATTTACCGAATGACACTTAATGACAATAGTCACAAACACTCACAATGACTCCTTCATGTTCATGACAGATGTTATGTCATAACAATGACGATGTCATCTTCTTATGCACACCCCTTCAAATAAAGTGTTACCCAAAGTCTTTTATATCAGAAATATTGGTTTCTTACAACTGTAACGTTCTTTGCAGGTCAAATTAATGATGTTTTCCGTTGCATTTCGGGTGTTTTATTAAATTTCATAGCATTTGAAAAAGATTTTTTGAAATGATTTAAAAACACTATCCATACTAGCTGATCTTTGACATAAACCAGTCTGTGATTCACTCAACATCCTCTGATCTTAACTATTAGTCAAAATATTTCATAATTTCTGCTTTGTTTGAACTTCATAATTAAGCATATGGTCATTTGAATTAGGTTTATTGACCATGAATTAAAAAAGCGTTCACAAAAGTACCTTAAGCATCAAAAAGTGAGAAAACATCCAAAAATGGAACAAAAAAGTTCATTTATCCATTTTCACCTGGACGGACAGCAAGTAAAGAGTATGAAGTTTAGAAATTACAGTTTCAAAGTAGCTCCCCAACACTGCTGAAATGTTATTGTCCTTAAAGGCCCAAAAGATAATTATCAATAATAAGCATGAGGAAGTTGCTTTGCTCAGGATCAGCTGACTCCCAGTTCAACTAGATTTTCTTCATTTCATACTCAGTCTTCCTGCTAGTAAAGCCTATTGGAATTTTAGAGAGAGCGCCCAAAAGAGAATATTTAAATGCAGTGTTGGCCAACAACAACAGTCCTGCAGGTAGGGCCAACCTGTCATACAAGAGTCAAACAATAGATGTTCTCTTTTTAAAGAGCCACATGCCATCATGCACGCACACCCTAGTTCATCACACTGATCTTTAAAAGTCATTCACTCGAATCAAAGGGAGAGAGTACAGTCGTGCAGAGGAAGAGGAGTAAAACGGAAACATAAAACATTATTTTGTAATTCTGTAACATTCATTCCTGACCCACTGAATAGGATTGAAGTTTACAGTTTACAGCAGTAACAATTGCAACTCAAGTGGAATCTGCTGTTCAGCAAGCTAAAACGATTGCAGCAGCTGACAGTGTTGCAGTGCAAGCTGTACAGCCCCATTTATAAGAAATACAAACGCTAAACTCGCCCAAAGAAGGCTGCCATGCTAATGCTACGTCCTCTCATAGTTGTTTCAGATGTTGTTTTGACAAACTACCTAATTTCCGTCGGTGCCCTGCAGCCAAGGCAACTTGTAAATCTTGTAATAAAGTTGAACATTTAGAATGCGTTTTCTTCTCACTCAAAATAGAGCTTAGATTGGGCCAAAAAAAAATCAAGCCCGACCCTAACCTAGCCCGTGCATGTTGTGTCCGAGTCCGAAAACATTAACTAATTATGAGCCCGAGCCCAATTTAAACCTGACAATTTTTTTTTATCGTGGGCCGTTATAACTGGCGTTCTCAACTACGATTCGAGTTGTTTGAACTACAGAAATCTGTTTATAATTATCTTAATAAATACCGGTAATGGAACAAGGATGAAGCAAGTCTGTTTGTTTATTCAGAATGGAATGGATCGCAAATGGATCCGATTGAAGAAACGTGAAAAAAAAAAAAAAAAACTTAACCTTAGCTCTCTCAGCCGAATAGTGTGGGTAACAGATCAAGGCAGCAACACAATCAAAGACCTGGAACCATATAGGAGACTTTCTTGTCTCGATCACCTAATTAATACTGTCCTTCGCCAGGGTCTGCATGCTGACGCACTGGCCGACAACAGTCTAATGTAACCGTGCAACCGGCTGGCCGCTCGATTCGATTCTAATGTAACCGCCCGCAACCTGAATGAATGAAGTGAAATACTTTTACTAGCTGTAGTCATGTTGTAATTGTGCCAAATCCTAACATTAGTTATCTCAACCAGAATCACTGAGTGCAGCCATAGTCTAAAGGTCAACTGGCAGCACTAGTGTCAGTGTTCAGTTTTATAGCAGTGAAAAGTACAGTATACTGTATAAGTTACTTTATTCAGATTCTAATAATTCTATTCAAGATGAGGCCTACCTTGAGTCTCCTGACCAGAGAGGGAGGGAGAGCATCACTCAACAAACCAGACAGCTACATAATGAGGGTGGTGAGTGATCCTATAAAAGGGCCATCTCAGTAAAAGCGCCATAAGGAAAAAGATAGATGCTGCGGCCAATAGTTTTCTTAACTTAAAGGTACATTATACTGTAGAAGTTATTCAGAATTATAATGTTTCCTTTGGAGACATTTCCATCTTTGAAGGTTGAGCGGGGTGGGGGGTGCATTTTTTCTGGATTAGAGCAATAGCTGCTCCAAATGTCTGTGCACATCTCTGGCTTTGTGCATCAGATGAAAATCGACCATACTGTCAAACCTGTACGTCAAAAAACTATGACCACTGCCTCTTATGTCAATAAACTAAACATGTTTGGCCCTTATTGTGATTCTTATATTCCAGTGTGGCCCTTAGTGGAGTTGAGTTTGACACCCCTGCTCTATAGAGATAGAAACCTTGCTCTATACAGATAGAAATGTTGCTCTATAGAGATAGAAACAAGTCTGAGTGGAGACTCATAACGATGATAAATGGCCCATCAACGCAAACAACAGGATACTGACGCTGTTGGCCGTGGGATTTAGAGAAAAAAATGAATGGAGCTGGTGTCATCACATGGCCTGAAGGTAAACTTGCTCATGTGATAATAGTTGGTGGTGGGATGGTTGGTGGGGTATTTATTGGAACAGAAAAGTTTTATTTTGTGTCTGTCCACTTTGAATGAAAATAAAAAATGTTAACCCGGACAAACAGCAAGTTCATGGTTGACAGGAAGACAACACAAGAGTTAATTACACTGATGTCTGTAAGTAATTCACTCGACTCATCAAAGAGAGAGAAAGTTCAGTACCGTCAGAGGAAGAGGAGTAAACCGAAAACCTAACTCTTTAACATCCCTTCATCAGTAAAGAGTATAGAGATTAGAAATTACAGTTTCAAAGTAGCTCTTCAACATTGCTGAAATGTTATTGTCCGCAGTGGATTCGATGGAGTCCTTAAAGGCCCAAAAGATAATTATAAATAATAAGCATGAGGAAGTTGCTTTGTCCAGGAACAGCTGGTCCCAGTTCAACTAGATTTTCTTCATTTCATACTCAATCTTCCTGCTAGTAAAGCCTATTAGAATTTTAGAGAGAGCGCCCAAAAGAGAACCAACCAGTCATACAAGAGTCAAACAATAGATGTTCTCTTTTTAAAGAGCCACATGCCATTATGCACCCACACCCTAGTTCATTACACTGATCTTTAAAAGTCATTCACTCGAATCAAAGGGAGAGAATACAGTACGTGCAGAGGAAGAGGAGTAAAACGGAAACATAAAACATTATTTTGTAATTCTGTAACATTCATTCATCACTCATTGAAGATTATTGAAGAGTATTGAAGTTTACACTTTACAGCAGTTACAATTGCAACTAAAGTGGAATCTGCTGTTCAGCAAGCTAAAACGATTGCAGAAGCTGACAGTGTTGCAGTGCAACAAGAAATACAAACGCTAAACTTGCCCAAAGAAGGCTGCCATGCTAATGCTACGTCCTCTCATAGCTGTTTCAGATGTGGTTCTGAAAAAAAATTAGCTAATTTTCCTCAGTGCCCTGCAGCCAAGGCAACTTGTAAATCTTAATAATAAAGTTGAACATTTTGCATGTGTTTGCTGCTCACTCAAAACCAGTGATGAACATGAGATAGAGCTGCCTACACTGGCTGTGCTGTACTTGAGAGACCCTTGTCAGGACATCTGCTTCCCTTGCCAATGAGCTTAGACTAGTTGTGGATACAGGCTCTGCAGTGCCCCTTTTCCACACCACATCTACAATAAGTCCCACCTACTAGTCGGCTGGTGACCTACCCAAGGAAAATAACTCCTGTGCTTGGATGCTTACACGTCACAGTGAGTAGAGGAGTTATGACCTCCTCATCCACGTTCTTTGTGGTAAAGAAAGGCACCCTTCTCCTAGGAAGAGATCTCATGGCTGCCTTAAACCTCTTCATTCAAGGCAATACTGTCTGACCTCCGTCCACTGCTCCTCCTGGTCCTGTGTTGACTTCAGACTCTACACCTGCATTCTGCATCCCTGCTGCTCCTTACATCGGATGTGCACACAGCTTTGTGCATCAGGTGAAAATCGACCATACTGTCAAACCTGTATGTCAAAAAGCTATGACCACTGCCTTTTGCTGTAAGGGCTTCTGTATCAGCAGAACTGGATCGCTTGCTGAAAGCTGGCGTCATTGAAAAGACTGATGCATCACTACTGTGTTTCACCTATTATAGTCACATAGGACAGAGAACTGGTGGAATAAGAATGTGCACCGATCACTGTGAACCTAACAAATCCGTAGGTACAGACTACTACCCCCTGCTCTATGTGGATGAACTGTTTGCAAACCTACAAGGTGCAAAGGTGTTCTCTTCAATTGATCTGGCTAATGCATATTACCAGCTGGCCCTCTATGAAGATAGCTGAGACCTCACAGCATTCATCACACATGACATGAGGGGCTTTTCATATACAAATAGGGTACCCTATGTCACATCAAAACAAATGATTATGGGAGATGTAGTTTTCATTGCATTTACCCAGATATGAAATTAACTACTGTTTATTCATGCATTAAGCTGTATGACAAACACTTTTTGGAGATCATTTGGTTAAATGATTATGCAGTTTGTTTGTTATGAGCCACCATACTGTGTACTGTCCTATCCAATCAGAATGCTCGGTGGCTCAGTTCACTTTTATCCCTGGTCTGTATCGGCTCTCTGTGGTTGAATATTTGGATTAAATGCAGTCTCTTACATTCAGTGTGATCATTGACTCATACCAACCCATACCAACTTTCTGCACTTTTGTATTTATGTAGCTGTTTCTTTGTAGGTCACTACATAATTCTTATGTTTTACACTTAGGTGCACTATTTACATGTTTAATGTGCCTTAAGTAAAGCAATATTCTGTGCCAATGCTATCTATGAAATATGGGTAGCCTATATTTTTGTTTAGTTCTACAGCAGTAACTACAGTCTTGCCTTGATCTGCTCTTCACTGCTGACTCTTACTTTATGATAGTGTCATCTTTTTACAGAAAAAGGGAGATGTTGTACTCTATCTCTATATGTCTGCAGCATTCTACCACTAGGTGGCACTGTTGTAAAGCAGGTATTAGTTGAGACCCTGAGTACAAAGAGAGAGAGAGAGAGAGAAAAGATGGTGACTACTGAATGTACAGTGCTTTGCTACCATGCTTGCTACTAAGAAGTGTTGTAATAATGTAAATGCTTACTGTTGAAATAAACTGCACTTGTTGAACATTCAGGCGTTCTTCTATTCACCAGCCTACACTACACAAGGTTTCTGCCTGTGTAAAGGAAGTTCTTCCTCACCGCTGCTGCACCAAATGCTTGCTCTTATGGGAATTGTTGGGTCTCTGTGAATTATAGAGTGTGGTCTAGACCTACTCTATATCTAAAAAACACGTTGCTCGGGTGCACCAAAATCATGGCGGACGTTCATCTTCCATGACCCCAGAAACTGGCATATTAGGAAAGTTTAGTTTATAACAATTGAATTTCTAGTGGAAAATGGATACTATAGTTGCACTTTCTGTCTTCAGTGAAAGCATACAACCATTAGTCTGTTAGTTAGTACCTATTTTTTTGTATACAGTACGGTTACCTAGCAACTGAGGCTTGAAGAAACCAAGAGGTAAAGAGTTGTCCAACATTCTGTAAGAATTGCTAGGTGAGTGGTTAGAACGCTTACCTTTGGTATGGAAGTTTGGAGTTTGCTTCCCTTGTGAGGTGATTTCTTTTTTTTTTTTTTTTTTCTTTTTTTTTATTTTGGACTAGATAATTTGCATGCAATTGTGCAAGTCAGGGCCCGCAGCTGCAAACTAGGCTGAAATGTAATCCTAAGGGGCAAATGTGCATTGTTGATTTGGTCCACTAAAGTCTAGTAGGTCTCCTACACTCCTGTGATTCTGGACCCAAACACTGTTCATTATAGACTTGACCTGTCTGAAGATCTGACCACTGTGAGCGTGGGATATGGAAACCAGCTTCCTGATAATCCAGATAGGTTTGGTAAACACTGATGTGTTCTGGGCTATTAGGGCTTTACCTCAGGGATTCACAGCTGGGATGTCGAGGTTAAAGACAGTTGTTTCTGGGACGTGGGTGTGTTCACAGAGTCTGCCGAGAGGAAGGGAGACACAAAGTCTGGATTATGGGCAATGGGGGCCTGACGGTAACTACCATGCAGTCCATGATCTCGTACTGAAGATGGAGCTCGAGAGGCGAGTGACTCTGGACTGGAACAGAGGAAAGCTGTCGTTCTCTGATGCTGAGACTAAAGCACACATATACACCTACACATACACTTTCAAAGAGAGGCTGTTTCCATACCTTTTAGCTACTAATGAACTGAAGATATTACCAGTCCTTTCATTTGTAAAATTATTTCATGTAGTTTCAGATCTTTTGGTTCATTTAGCAATTTTCTTTTTTGCAGATTATGTTTCATTTTAAATTGTTGTTTTATTATTTGAACTTAGTGTATGTGGAGTCATGAAGACCAGCAAACACTTTGTAGAAGCTGATTTTATCCAAATAAAGAAAAAAGAAACCTGAACCTGAGGGCTGTGTTGTCTGGAGCTGTGTGCTCCTGGTAGGGTCTCCCAAGGCAAAGTGGTCTCAGGTGAGGGGCTAGACAAAGAATGGTTCAAAAACCCCAATGAATAAATGAGGTAGAGATGGAGTGACCCTGCCCTGAGGAAGCCCGGGGCCCCCGGCTGAGTGCCGCTACGTTGGAGTTTACCCCGGTGGACGAGAGGGTCGCCTCCCTACGCCTGCGGGTTGTGGGGGGGAAAACTCTGACTGTTGTTTGTGCATATGCACCAAACAGGAGTTCGGAGTATTCGGCCTTCTTGGAGACCTTGACTGGAGTCCTGCATGGGGCTCCAGTGGGGGACTCCATTGTTCTGCTGGGGGACTTCAACGTGCACGTGGGCAATGATGGAGACACATGGAGAGGCGTGATTGGGAGGAACGGCCTCCCTGATCTAAACCAGAGTGGTTGTTTGCTGTTGGACTTCTGTGCTAGTCATGGATTGTCTATAACGAACACCATGTTCGAACATAGGGATGCTCATAAGTGTACTTGGTACCAGAGCACCCTAGGCCAAAGGTCAATGATCGATTTTATAATTGTTTCATCTGATCTGAGGCCATGTGTTTTGGACACTCGGGTGAAGAGAGGGGCGGAGCTGTCAACTGATCACCATCTGGTGGTGAGTTGGGTCAGAGGGTGGGGGAAGACTCTGGACAGACCTGGTAAGCCCAAACGGGTAGTGCGGGTAAATTGGGAACGTCTGGAGGAGGCCCCTGTCCGACAGACTTTCAACTCACACCTCCGGCGGAGCTTTTTGTGCATCCCTGTGGAGGCTGGGGGCATTGAACCCAAGTGGACAATGTTCAAAGTTTCCCTTGCTGAAGCTGCGGCGAGGAGCTGTGGTCTTAGGGTCTTAGGTGCCTCAATGGGCGGTAACCCACGAACACCATGGTGGACACCGGTGGTCAGGGAAGCCGTCCGACTGAAGAAGGAGTCTTCTGGGATATGTTATCCCAGAGGACTCCGGAGGCGGTTGCAGGGTACCGAAGGGCCCGAAGGGCTGCAGCCTCTGCCGTGAAGGAGGCAAAGCAGCGGGTGTGGGAGAAGTTTGGAGAAGACATGGAGAAGGACTTTCGGTCGGCACCAAGGTGCTTCTGGAAAACTGTTCGCCACCTCAGGAGGGGGAGGATGGGACACTGTTGACCTCAACTGAGGAGGTAATAGGGCGGTGGAAAGAGCACTTTGAGGAACTCCTGAATCCGACTAATACGCCCTCTATGTTAGAGGCAGAGCTGGAGGATGACGGGGATCATTGTCAATTTCCCAGGCGGAGGTCAATGATGTAGTCCAGGGGTGGCCAACCAGTTCAGCATAAAGAGCCACAAAAAAACACGCACCATAGCAAAAAGCCACACAACACATGCACGTCCATATTACATCAGTGACTTCCAGATCTAATGAAAGTCATAATACATAACAGTTTTCATAGGTTTTTTTCTGACTTAGATTGACTCGACAGTCGCTTTTTTTCCTCAGGTTGCAGAATCTGTCCATAAAAAAACTCTGCTGCATTATTTTTTATTTTAAAATAATTGGCAAATGCATCATTCAAATGCTTTTTTTTTTTTTTTTAACTTATCTGAAATGTTTCAAAAAGTAAAAAAAAAATCTACCAATAACACAGCCCCCAGCCACACAGTAAGAGCCTCAAAGGAGCAGGCAAAGAGCCGCATACGGCTCAAGAGCCACAGGTTCGCCACCCCTGATGTAGTCAAACAACTCCACAGTGGCAAAGCCCCGGGGATTGATGAGATCCGTCCAGAAATGCTCAAGGCTCTGGGTGTGGAGCGACTGTCCTGGTTGACAAGCCTCTTCGGCATTGCGTGGAAGTCTGGGACAGTGCCAGGGGAGTGGCGGACCAGGGTGGTGGTTCTGGGCATCTGGTAAGGATGCCCCCTGGGCCCCTCCCTAGGGAGGTGTTCCAGGCACGTCCAGCTGGGAGGAGGCCTCGGGGAAGACCCAGGACTATGTGGAGGGATTATATCTCCAACCTGGCCTGGGATCCCCCAGTCGGAGCTGGTTGATGTTGCTCGGGAAAGGGAAGTTTGGGGTCCCCTGCTGGAGCTGCTCCCCCCGCAATGTCACATCAAAACAAATGATTATGGGAGATGTAGTTTTCATTGCATTTACCCAGATATAAAATTAACCACTGTTTATTCATTTATTAAGCTGTATGACAAACACTTTTTGGAGATCATTTGGTTAAATGATTATGCAGTTTGTTTGTTATGAGCCACCATACTGTGTACTGTCCTATCCAATCAGAATGCTCGGTGGCTCAGTTCACTTTTATCCCTGGTCTGTATTGGCTCTCGGTGGTCGAATATTTGGATTAAATGCAGTCTCTTACATTCAGTGTGATCATTGACTCATACCAACCCATACCAACTTTCTGCACTTTTGTATTTATTTAGCTGTTTCTTTGTAGGTCACTACATAATTCTTATGTTTTACACTTAGGTGCACTATTTACATGTTTAATGTGCCTTAAGTAAAGCAATATTCTGTGCCAATGCTATCTATGAAATATGGGTAGCCTATATTTTTGTTTAGTTCTACAGCAGTAACTACAGTCTTGCCTTCGATCTGCTCTTCACTGCTGACTCTTACTTTATGATAGTGTCATCTTTTACAGAAAAAGGGAGATGTACTCTATCTCTATATGTCTGCAGCATTCTACCACTAGGTGGCACTGTTGTAAAGCAGGTATTAGTTGAGACCCTGAGTACAAAGAGAGAGAGAGAGAGAGAAAAGATGGTGACTACTGAATGTACAGTGCTTTGCTACCATGCTTGCTACTAAGAAGTGTTGTAATAATGTAAATGCTTACTGTTGAAATAAACTGCACTTGTTGAACATTCAGGCGTTCTTCTATTCACCAGCCTACACTACACAAGGTTTCTGCCTGTGTAAAGGAAGTTCTTCCTCACCGCTGCTGCACCAAATGCTTGCTCTTATGGGAATTGTTGGGTCTCTGTGAATTATAGAGTGTGGTCTAGACCTACTCTATATCTAAAAAACACGTTGCTCGGGTGCACCAAAATCATGGCGGACGTTCATCTTCCATGACCCCAGAAACTGGCATATTAGGAAAGTTTAGTCTCTAAAGTTTATAACAATTGAATTTCTAGCGGAAAATGGATACTATAGTTGCACTTTCTGTCTTCAGTGAAAGCATACAACCGTTAGTCTGTTAGTTAGTACCTATTTTTTTGTATACAGTACGGTTACCTAGCAACTGAGGCTTGAAGAAACCAAGAGGTAAAGAGTTGTCCAACATTCTGTAAGAATTGCTAGGTGAGTGGTTAGAATGCTTACCTTTGGTATGGAAGTTTGGAGTTTGCTTCCCTTGTGAGGTGATTTCTTTTTTTTTTTTATTTCTTTTTTTTTATTTTGGATTAGATAATTTGCATGCAATTGTGCAAGTCAGGGCCCGCAGCTGCAAACTAGGCTGAAATGTAATCCTAAGGGGCAAATGTGCATTGTTGATTTGGTCCACTAAAGTCTAGTAGGTCTCCTACACTCCTGTGATTCTGGACCCAAACACTGTTCATTATAGACTTGACCTGTCTGAAGATCTGACCACTGTGAACGTAGGATATGGAAACCAGCTTCCTGATAATCCAGATAGGTTTGGTAAACACTGATGTGTTCTGGGCTATTAGGGCTTTACCTCAGGGATTCACAGCTGGGATGTCGAGGTTAAAGACAGTTGTTTCTGGGACGTGGGTGTGTTCACAGAGTCTGCCGAGAGGAAGGGAGACACAAAGTCTGGATTATGGGCAATGGGGGCCTGACGGTAACTACCATGCAGTCCATGATCTCGTACTGAAGATGGAGCTCGAGAGGCGAGTGACTCTGGACTGGAACAGAGGAAAGCTGTCGTTCTCTGATGCTGAGACTAAAGCACACATATACACCTACACATACACTTTCAAAGAGAGGCTGTTTCCATACCTTTTAGCTACTAATGAACTGAAGATATTACCAGTCCTTTCATTTGTAAAATTATTTCATGTAGTTTCAGATCTTTTGGTTCATTTAGCAATTTTTTTTTTGCAGATTATGTTTAAAAGGGAAAAATTGTTGTTTTATTATTTGAACTTAGTGTATGTGGAGTCATGAAGACCAGCAAACCTTTTTTTAGAACTTTTTTTTATCCAAATAAAGAAAAAAAAAACCTGAACCTGAGGTTTGTGTTGTCTGGAGCTGTGTGCATTTGGTAAAATTCTCCCAAGGCAGTTTGGTCTCAGGTGTTCATTTAGACAAAGAATGGTTCAAAAACCCCAATAAATAAATGAGGTAGAGATTATCTGGACCCTGCCCTGAGGAAGCCATGGGGCCCAGGCTGACTTTGTAGAAGCCACGATTGGATCCAAATAAAGAAAAAAGAAACAATTTATCCTCCCCGCCGCGTGTTTTCATGGGGGAAAACTCTGACTGTTGTTTGTGCATATTTACCAAACAGGAGTCATGATTATAAAGCCTTTTTGAACCTTGACTGGAGTCCTGCATGGGGCATTAGTGTTTACTCCATTGTTCAATATACAACTTAATTATCCATAATATGGGCATTTGATGGAGACAAAGATTCTGATTGGGAGGAACGGCCTCAGTTTGATCTAAATAATGTTGGTTGTTTGTTGTTGGACTTTTCTGTGCTGTCATGGATTGTCTATAAACGAACACCATGTTCAAATAGGGATGCTCAAAGAAAATTATGGTACCAATGTCCCAAAACCCCAAAGGTCAATGAACATTTTATAATTGTTTCATCTGATCTGAGGCCATGTGTTTTGGACACTCGGGTGAATTTTGTCATAAACTGTCAATTGATCACCATCTGGTGGTGAGTTGGGTGATGGAGGCTAGGGGAAGACTCTGGACAGACCTGGTAAGCCCAAACGGGTATTGCGGGTAAATTGGGAACCTGAGGAGGCCCCTGTATAGACTTTCAATTCACACCTTGCGGAGATTTTTGTGCATCCCTGTGGAGGCTGGGGGCATTGAACCCAAGTGGACAATGTTCAAAGTTTCCATTGCTGAAGTTGCGGCAGGAGCTGTGGTCTCAGGGTCTTAGGTGCCTCAAGACAAATCTTTGCAACACCATGGTGGACAAAAGTGGTCAGGGACAGTGTAACTGAAGAAGGATTCTTCTGGGATATGTTATCCCAGAGGACTCCGGAAATAGAGGCTGAAGACTTTTAGATGGCTGCAGCCTTTTAATTAAAGGATTCCAAAGCAGCGGTTGTTTTGGGAGAAGTTTGGAGAAGACATGGAGAAGGACTGGAACTTGTTGGCACCAAGGTTTTCTGGAAAACTGTTCCCACCTCAGGAGGGGGAGGATGGGACACTGTTGACCTCAACTGAGGAGGTATGACCTGAGTTTAAAAGAGCACTTTGAGGAACTCCTGAACTGCATACGCCCTCTATGTTAGAGGCAGAGCTGGAGGATGATGGGGATCATTGTCAATTTCCCAGGCGGAGGTCAATGATGTAGTCCAGGGGTGGCCAACCAGTTCAGCATAAAATTCACCAAAAAACACGCACCATAGCAAAAGCCACACAACACATAAACATCCATATTACATCAAAACTTCCAGATCTAACAAAAATAATGTTAACAGTTTTCATAGGTTTTTTTCTGACTTAGATTGTGTGTGTGTGTCCCTGAAATGTTTTTTTTTTCCTCAGGTTGCAGAATCTGTCCATAAAAAAACTTTGCTGCATTATTTTTATTTTAAAATAATTGGCAAATGCATCATTCAACTGTTTTTTTTTTTTTTTTAACTTATCTGAAATGTTTCAAAAGTAAAAAAAAAATCTACCAATAAAACAGCCCCCAGCCACACAGTAAGAGCCTCAAAGGAGCAGGCAAAGAGTGCACGGCTCAACAGAGCCACAGGTTCGCCACCCCTGATGTAGTCAAACAACTCCACAGTGGCAAAGCCCTGGGATTGATGAGATCCGGGATGAAATGCTCAAGGCTCTGGGTGTGGAGGGGCTGTCCTGGTTGACAAGCCTCTTCGGCATTAGCAGGGAAGTCTGGGACAGTGCCAGGGGAGTGGCGGACCAGGGTGGTGGTTCTGGGCATCTGGTAAGGATGCCCCTGGGCCCCTTGTAGGGAGGTGTTCCAGGCACGCCCAGCTGGGAGGAGACCTCGGGAAGACCCAGGACTGGTGGAGGGATTATATCTCCAACCTGGCCTGGGATCCCCAGTCGGAGCTGGTTGATGTTGCTCGGGAAAGGGAAGTTTGGGGTCCCCTGCTGCTGCTCCCCCAGTGTTACCCGACACGGATAAGCGGTCGGGTTTTTCTATCGAAAGGATGGATGGATGGATAAAGAAAAAAGAAACAATTTATCATGTTTTCATGTTTAATTTTTCCCCATGTTTTTTCCCCACCTTTATTTTAAATTGTAGTTGATTACAAAAGTTTCCTAACATTAAAATCAATGCTTAATTACATTAATGTTTACAATTTATACAATATACAAATTAATTATCCATAATATATAAGGCATTTTTCTGTTCAAAAAATTCTATTTAAGGTAAACCCTCAGTTAAAAAGTCAGACTTCAAATAATGTTGGTGAGTTAGTCACTGGATCTTTCTCTGCTCTGTTTACCTTCATAAAAACAAAAATTGTCTCAAATACATATCAACAAAGAAAATTATAATCACACAATGTCCCAAAACCCCAGAAACTGAAAGTAACATCTCATTTCTGATGACTGATTTGAATGTACTTAGTTCTGCAGATATTTTGTCATAAACTAAAGATTTGGACACATTCAGATGTTGACCTGATGATGGAGCTAGATGTAAAGTCAGAAGATCACCAAAGCTATTACAATCCCGAGGGGAACCTGAATGTCTGTATAACATTTCATGTTTAATAGTTTCGAGATATTTCAGTGTGGAGGGTGTGTCTCTGGACAGACAGAAATCACCAACCATAATGAAGAGAAGGCTGCTTCAGTAGTGAAATGTTAACAAAGAGAAGAACTCATGTTTTACGAGACAAATCTTTGCAAAAGTAGGCACTGAGAATTAAAAAGAAGTGCCAGCACAGTGTAAAAACGACGTATGAGCTGGAAAAGCAGGCCGAGAAAGAGAGGCTGAAGACTTTTAGATGAAAGCATCTTTTTAATTAATGTTAGATTCCTTTGTTTTCAGAAGGAGTCATATCAAACATCTGATAAACTGGAACTTGTTGTCACTTTATTTCATACAGTGTAAGTCCTGTTTGCAGAAAAGGAAATATACTCACTATAAGCACAAAGGATGAGAAGTGCTGGCATGACCTGAGTTTAAAATCTTAACTGTCAGCAGGTAAACTGCAGTCTGGAGGTTAAGGCCACTACAGGCAACCATCTTTCAACAACCCAAATACACATTTAGCTTTCATTTTACTACACTTTGTTTGTGTCTGTAGATTTCTTCTAAATTCACCAAAAGTTAGCTTTAGATAATGCCTCACACATGTATTTAAACATAAAATTACATAAAACATGTTATACAAAAAATAATTGCTTTAATGTTAGCAAGTTTGATGGTTTTTACCCTAACATGCAGTGTGTGTGTGTCCCTAAATGTAGTGTGTTCTGAGAGGAACCTGCAGCAGGACTTTTCTGCTGAAGCTTTGGCTCCCTCTGCTGATCAACGTCTTCAACTCAACAGGATTCATCTGTTTAAGAAACGGTGCATGTTCTATTCTTCTTCTTTCTCATTACAGTTGTTTACATCTGCTTACACACAACATCTTTACATGTCATACGAATTTTGAATACTCTCGCTCAAAGAGCTAAACTACACACCAAATCTCCAAAACCATAAGCTATTTCTCAGCCTTTCACTCAGTTTTCAATTGCATAAAACCCTTTTTTTTAAAAACACTACACATAATTCTCTACCTAAGACATACAAATCTAACAGGAAGTCACTTGCTTTTCCTTTTCTTAACACAACGAATCAAAATGTTACACCTGTTCACCAGGTCTCTCTCTCACACACACACACACACACACACACACACACACACTGGCACATGTGTGAACACAACACACACCACACACACAGGTTCAATCTCAAAACGGTGTGCTACACAAACAGTTTCTGTGTTGAACAACATGGTTTAACAGCTTTATGTTTTCTCTGGTTTGGTGAACAAGGAAAACCCTCATTTATGGAATATCTGGTTTGGTGGGTGTGTCTCTCATTTGGTGGGTGTGCCTTTGGTTTGGTGGGTGTGTCTCTGGTTTGGTGGGTGTGTCACAGGTGATACCCAATGAGCAGAGACGTGTCTGTAAACCCGTGATACTACAGTAAAAAGGCAGAGCGCTTGCGCACACAACAGGGTGTTAAACCCACCCCCGTTTCAGTTTAAAAAAACTTGTTGCCACTTTGTGTCGGGGCTGAACGTGGCCCTGATCACTAACCAACCACTGCTTTAGTATAGGCCTCTAAATAGGTCAAAGGTCAGATTACCTGCTTAAATGACATTAGGTCTAGTATCAGCTGTACAATGCTTCTAGGGTTCAGTTTTGCATGTCATCTACAGTGAGATGAACATATAAAGGTGACCAGCAGAGGGAGCTGTTGGACTAGATAACGTGGAGCCCCAAGCTGCCACGTCAGCAGTTTGAAGCGCCTGATTTCTGGTCCGACATTTGTACAATTACGTATTTTTAATGTGTAGGCTCGTTGGTCAAGGGGTATGATTCTCACTTAGGGTGCGAGAGGTCTGGGTTTTAAAACCTGGATGAGCTCTCAGATTTTGACAATGATATCATAAAAGGGCACAGAAAAAGAAAAAAACAAATGAAGATGATGAGTAAAACTAAAAGGTAGTGGAGAGAAAAACCCCAGCTGGAATATCAAGTGGCTCTGACTCATATTTTACACAAGTTTAATAGAACCAACTCTAAAACTCTAAAGTAATCAGTGGTGTAATACTTATACTCAGAGTTAGATGTGCAGTATAATACTATTTCAATTTGGAGAAAGTTATTACAAAGTTCATAGCTTAATACAGCTCCTCAGACAACTTTTAGGGAATATCAGCAGAGTAAGATGTGATCACACTGCCGGCAGGATGCTTCTAACAAGTCACTGCAACAGGGTGAGATGACATGCTGCTGATCCAGAGGAGACATCCAGATATTAATTGTGACTTAATGTAACACATCAGTCATGTACACTTGATACTACAGCTGTGGTTTTTCTCTCCCACCCCTTTAAATTCTACTCATCACCTTCAGTTTTTCTCTCTGTGCACTTTTATGACATTATTGTAAACATCTGAAGGGCTCGTCCGGGATTTGAACCCCAGACCTTTCCCATTTTCTGCATATCCTAAAGTGCTGCTTGACAATCCCAACACACGGGGGGATGTAACGAGGTTATATTAGTTGTGATCATTCAGCAGTGATTATTTGTAATGCCCTACCCAGATAGGGCTTGGAGCTTGAACAAACACACATCTAGCCACCCTTTTGAGGACACATGTAGGACATGATAAGGTCAATCATAGCCTTAATAATGGGAGGTTGTGGGTGGAGGCTGTGCGACAGGTGGTGGGCAAGGACCATCTCCCAGGCATCGATTAGATGAACATTTAGTCCTTTGAACATGGTTCTGAGCACCTTATCACGCTGCAGTGAGTACCAGTCGCTGTTGGTTATCGTCTCATAAAGCGTCAAAGCTTTGGGGTTTGCGGTCCGGATGATGACCACCATGCCCGGAGCCCTTTCCAGCAGCTGCTTCACCGCCCTGCGGATGCTCCGCAGCCGCCGGATGTAGACCTCAATGGGGAAAGTGCTAAAATGAGACCAGATGCCAAAAACTACAACAGTGTTGTCGCCCCCAGGTAAGCCATCTATTTCATTAGCAATGTAGCGAAGCTCACTGGTTGGGATGTTGGCAAAACGGATAGGAGGAGCGTGGCAGCGAAACTTCACCAAGATGTTGTTTGCATTGTCTAAGGCCATGAGAGGTCCACCTTGCCTCGAGCTGTGCAGGTCAAACTCCTTAAGATCTAAAAGTATTACAGAGGGAACAGATTCAGATCCAGTGGGAACAATGTCAAATGGTTGCAATGAATGCCTGTGAATCAGCTACCTGGTAGTGCTGCGTTGAGGTATTCAAACCACTGCCTGATGGTGGAGTCCCCATACATGTGGACCACTTTGCGTTTCAGACACTGACTGATGTCAGAGATGTTAAATTGTTGAACTGTGGTGCCACCTAGTGCTCGCCACACACCCTGGTAGTAATAGCCAGAGGGTCCACACTTCACACTGCTGTTCTTCATCTCTGAATGACCTGAAAGGAAGTAAAAGGATAAAGCCGCCTACACTTGATCCATGGTAAAACTACTCTGTGCTGGCTGTGGCATGTTTTCCTATGGGTAGAGGGCAGCGTGGCGCAAAGCTAAAAAAAGGCTCTAAAAGCTGCACTCAAAGTTCAAATTATTTAAACTTTATCCTTGTTGCCGTTAGTCTATATCCACAACGTTCCACTTCCGGGATTGCTCTCGTTCTGCCAGAAATTCTGCTGTCCGTTTTTGGATGTCCCATTACCTTCCCCTTTCTTTGTGTCGACATTCTAACCTCCGGTGGATTTATGAGGACTATGCTTAACTGCTCCTCAGTTCTCTGCAGGGTAATTCCAGACAGCTAGCTAGACTATCTGTCCAATCTGAGTTTTCTTTTGCTCGACTAAAACAACTTTTCAACTTTTGTTCCACCAAAACAAGTTCCTTCCCGAGGCTATTTTGCAGCGTCATAGTGGATCCACTCGGCGCTGAGCACCGCCCATGACCATTTTGATTGGTTTAAAGAAATGCCAATAAACCAGAGCATGTTTTTCTCCCATCCCGGAATGCTGTGTGGACTAGCCAGACCCTCCTCCACAGCGCTGTGGAGGAAGGTCTGGCAATGCGAGACTACGTTGCTGCTGACCTTTAAAGCCAAAAACAATGATGAGGTATACCTGTGCTGCGCTTTGCCTCTGTGCGTGCAATATTCTCTGCCTACCACGCAGTTTTACCTCTGATCATGTGTAGGTGGCTTAACTGTGGGGGTTATTTAATGTTTGTTATTTAATGTTTGTTATTGTTAAACAAATCCCATGAAAAGACAAAAACCAAGATAGAAAGGGATTGTGGAACCCTCTTATGGACTATCCTTATTCCTGAGGGACTAGATACTCTTAGTTGAGTAGTTGACTAAGACAGGTCATTCCTGTCTTAGTCGACTAAGATTCCCTCAGTCGATTTAGTCATTTTTTTTTATGATTTTCGATGCTGAATGACTTATTTCCAAGAAACTTATGAGCACATATATGGTAAAAACAAGATTTCAAGTGGTGCTTTTGCATCATTCTTTGTGGAAAAAACTGTTTTAGGGATTGGTCGATTAAATCAACTAATCAATAAGTTGAAAAAAATCATACAACTTTTAGGGGAATATGAATTTCTTTATTCAAGGACATCCCTACTAGATACACTGCTAACAGCTCCTCTCAAATTGGGCTGAATACATCTCTCTACAGGAGAATACTACCCAGAAGAAAGGGGTAACTACTGTTTTTTCCAAACCTGGACCCTATGTTCCTATGTTTTTGTGTCTAATGACTGATGGGAACAACAATCTTTGACATTGGTCCAGTATTAAGCGTGAATGCTTTAACCAGCAGCCACAGACCGGCTAATGTAACCCTATGGGGCAAATGTTCACCGTCAGTTTGGTCCACTAAAAGTGTATAGAGCTAACATATTTTCACATGTAAATCGGTAAACTATGTGTTTATTTCAACCAAAACTAGAGTTATGATGGTTGGAAAAGCGGAAAGATGACCAAAACCAGCTTTACACAGTTTTATTTTCTTTCTGTCGACTTTGAATGAAGTGTATTTTACGATGCTAAAATGACGGTTTATTTACATTGAGTCTGGTGGGTTTAGCGAATGCTATTTCACAGATGTTTTTATGTTTAAAAAAAGGATCTTATTCTTTAACAGAAAGGTTGACATCCTTAGAAATCCTTTCCATAATGTTGTCAGACACTTTGAATATTGATCTGAGCATGTCAGTGGCAAAACGCGCACTTTTGTGAAGGTAAATACAAGCTGGACAATTGTCCTATTAACTTACATTGTAGCTTGTTTCACCGCTGCCAACTGCAGCGATCTCTCTTAATACTGGACCAATGTCAAAAATTGTTGTTCCCATCTGTCACTTAGACACAAAAACATAGGAACATAGGGTCCAGGTTGGAAAAAAAACGGTAGTTACCCTTTATTTTAGTTTAAACCACATTTTCTCCCACCTGTTTTACTTTCGTTGTCTGCAGCACATTCTTCAGTGATGGCAGTAGTACAAATTTACCTGTCTTTTTTGGCAATACGGTGACTTTGGCAGGTCCTGAAGCACGAATGTACACTTTCATGTTGACACCACTAAAGAAAAACACACAATAAAACATATCTTACACACACTACAACATTAAAATAAATACAACAAAGGAGGACAGGCATTTTAAATAATTTCATTAAGTAAAAAATAAGCAAGCATTAAAACAGGAAAAACTGGGTGAAAGGTAATCATTACACAAAACTCTAGAAAAATCACTCTTTCTAAGATTAAGCTGCAATAATAATGAGTGCAATGACTCTCTACAGAACGTTGTAGCATCTTTTGGCGATCATGGAAGGCTTGTATCATGTGGATGCGTCAACACTTTTGTATGGAATGCCGTTTTATTCAATATTAAATAAATGAATAAATACATAAATAAATAAATGAATAAATAAATACATGAATAAATAAATAAATATGCCTTTGAAATACATTATGAAATAAATAAATGAGGCAATAAATACATAAATAATTAAATAAATGTAAATAGTCATATATAAATGAATCAATTAGTTAAATAAATATATTAAAAGGTTTTATTTCATAAGTCCACGTTTATTTATTTCCGTGAACTTTTATTTCCTAATGCCACATTTATTGATTATTATTGATCTATTTATTTCCAGTTCTTATATGCAAAGCAGGGGGCATGGCTATCTCTCACATTCACAACAGAGTCAGTAGCGGAGTGGCAATCGGGAGAGTCAGGAATTTTCCCGGCGGCAGCAGCCTCTTATTTCAATACAAACACAGGCTATATATGTGGCTAAGCTGCTACCTAGACGGTAAAACATGTTATTAAAACACAATGTACTGTAATAAGTAGCTAGAAATTATGCCACATGTCTACCACTTCGAAAATATGTTTAGATCCTGTGAAACTGCCATTTCGGTACTCTATTAAAAATTCCAAAATAAAAAGACAGGAAGTGAAAGGCAGGACTTAGGTTGTTTGTTTTGGTCAAATCTGTAGTTGTGTGTAGCCTATTGAGCAACCAAAGCTAGAAGTACACATTGGGTTATGAAAACATTACACCTAATCAGTTTAAAACTCAGACCCTCCGCTCGCCTTGTCTGGAACCTGTAAGGTAGGTCAGTGGCTTTCCTTTTCTCAATTTGGCCGGCTGTAGCATAAGTTATCTTGGCAGTCAGTTCCAATGCGCTCCTTGCGTTGGGCTAGTGTGGCTCATGTTGCTGTGCTGTGTCCGAACATTGTTGTCATTACTTAGAATTTCTCATGGGGGAGACAGAAACCACCCACTATAGCTTCAAGTGGCTATATGTAACTTTCAGTTTGTGTTGATTCTAGCGACCTCTTTGGACAAAAGCGGTAGTGTTTTTACCCCACCTGCTGTCGTAAAGCTCTTTTCTATATGGTGCTGTATTGCCCACTGTATAGTACTGATATAGTACGTTAGCTATACCGGGAGGTCATATAGTGGATATTTTGCTCAGACAGAAACTCATTCATTTACAATAAGATAATACGTTACAGATGCATCGTTGCATTTCCAGTGTTACGTACGTTAACTCCGCCTACTTTGGATGTCTCGTGAGATAAACCCGGTATCACTGTCACTGGGTCATGAGCCAAAGCATTAAGAGATTGTTGTAGCAACCAACGTAATAATAACTTAGATTCATGTCTATCTACTAATGTAAACTTGATTTGTCTACTGCATCAACTTACTGCTCTGTGGTAATACAACTTGACCTGTTAAGTTTCACCTTGTGTAAAAACTTAAACCGTAGAAGGCAACGGGTTTCCACACACATTTTTAATAAAGTAATTTGGGATAACAGTGTACATTTACAATAAAACTTAATGAATAACAGACAATAGTATCCAATGTTCTTAATGAAAGTCAACTTGTATGATTCAGATTGATTAGATGGATTTGTCTTTTAAACTTAAAGATCTTTAGATTGAATCTTAACAGCCTGTGTCCTGTCTCTCTGCTCCCTCACCTTTGAAAGAGCTTCTTCTCGTTGTCCGTGATGTTTTGTATGTATCCTCCCTTGGCGTGGTCAATCCTGGCATCACAGCTCAGCTTCTTTGGCTTGTAGCAGAACCAAGGCTCGCCTGTACGGAGGTCAGTGTAGTTGCACTGTGGCTGCTGGGTTGGACGTAGGCAGGCGTTACAGATGGTAGTTTCAGAGATTGAGCCTGAGCGGAAGAGGCTCACAAAGTAAATCCTGTCAGGCTGTTCGCTGGTCAGCCTGTTCAGCACTGCAACAGCCTCACTGGAGTGAACCAGTGTCACCTGATTGGATAGAGAACCAGAGTTTTTCACTAAAATCTACAGTTGGAGGCTGGAAATGAAACCCTGCTTTGGTCTGAAATTAAAAACGTTCCATTTTGTGTTCTTCCAGTTGTTTTTGTATTGTTGTTACTTGTCTTATTTTGCTCTGCCTTGTTTTAATGTTGTACCACTTTGAGTTTACTTTTTATTTGATTTATTGAATTAGTTGTAAAGAAAGATTCTCAGAATGTACAGGTGAAATGTATGTTAAATCGTATGCTTTAATAAAAAGACGTTTGAAAAAAACAAGAGTTCCATTTCTAAAATCACAAAGAATTTGAATTGGTAAACTTAGGGTTGGCACCAGGCAATATGACCTAGAGCTGGGTGGGAAATTAATTTTCCATGGGGCCACAATTTTGTATCAGTAAATATGATTTTTTTTTTTTAAAGCTGTGACTGGTAAGAGTAAATATTATGATTATGCAATGTAAAAGTGAAGCATGCATAATACAAAATGCCAATATTTATTCTATCACTATTTAATCAACATTCACAGAAGCAATTGTGAACAAAATGTGCATGTTTTGCCATTTTTAAAGACCAGCATTTAATCAATTTCATACAAAGTGCTATTGCTATTTTGTTTGTAGTCTAAGTAAATCATTTGCAGTTTTTCATTTGTTTTTTTCAGTGAGAGAAATCAAGTCTGTGTTGGGCTTGAACATGTGCACTAAAGTCAGGTTGAATGTCTGAGCTAGATGCGAAGAACAGCTAACAGGTGATTGTCAGTGAGAGGGGATCTGTATCTGGATTTGTTAAACTTGAATGTTTGTTCATATATGTAGGTAATACCAAAGAGAACCATCATCTTCTGAGCATGTCTCCTCATATGTGGAAAAGCAGTGATACTGACTTTAAGTTCTCTGCCAGCACTGTATCCCACTGGTATTTGGCAAGGCAGTTTACCCAGCTTCGCCAAAGTGTTGCTCTACGAGCCTGGGTAAACTGCCACCATTATCATTACAAAGTGCACATGTGCCATGCGAGAAGCAAAAGTTAACAGGTGTAGCAATAGTAAATGAGGGAGGGGGGGCTTAGTCAACAATCAGTCAGAAGAAAGATTAAAAACACCTACAGTCAAATCACATTTGACATTATAGTTTTAAGCATCACCTCAACCTGCGCGTCTCCTTCCCAGAGTAAAGAGAATACTGCAGAGTAGCTGCCATTCAGATGATCCACCACCTGTCCAGCCACACCTGCACCTAGCTTCTGGCTGTGCAGCCGGACGAGTAAAAAGTCTCCCCCAGACTTCTTAGGACGGCCCTGGAAATCCGACACTTTGATTATAACCTCCAGCTGATCCCCTACGTGCCACTGTCCTCCTCCCCTCACTGGGAGAATGGTGAAGGTGCTGTGGGCTGGGTCACTTGTATGCTCCAGGGAAAGGAGAGCCGGCAAAAGTGGAATTTCAGGCCAAGCTACAGAGTCTAGTAGGAGGCGTTCTTCTAGAGCGTCGTTAGCGGACAGTGGCTGGAGGGTGCAGGCGATGATGGTGGAGTTCACTTTATGCTGAAACTGCCAGGGGGTCTGCAGGGAGATGGTGACAAAGACAAATGCACTGAAAGCAAAATAACTAAATAAAGCAAAAATAAATCCACATTTCAAAACAATATAGTGAAAATTGACTGAAATTAAACATGTCAAATAAGGTCCACCTTATTACGTAGCACAAGGATTAAGACAGCCAAAACCAGAAAAAGGACCACGGTTCTGCAGACCCTTCTAATTCTAATACAAGCTCTGGCCCTCATGATAGTCTTCGTCTATGGCTGTAGCATAGCTATTAAATGGAATAACCGACAACTTGTTTTGCTAAATGAGAAAATCTCTCAAAACAAATAGTGTGACATATTAAACAAATAGAGTGACATATAAAACAAATAGTGTGACATATCAGACGTTCAATCATAGGGACGGAGCTAAATCCAGTCGCCCAGGAAATTCTCTACAGCGCTGCGGAGGAGTGTCTGGCTAGTCCACACGGCATTCAGGGATTGGCAAAAAACTGGTTTAGTGGCAGCTATAATTATTATTATGAATCATATTTCTGTATATCTGTGTCAGTGTCTCTGTGTCCCATCCGACAGCGGCAGATGGCCGCCACCAAGAGCCTGCTTCTGTCCGAGGTTTCTGTCTGTAAAAAGTATTTTTTTCCTCGCCACAAATGCAAATGGAAATTTTTGGGTCTTTGTAAATTATAGAGTGTGGTCTAGACCTAATCTATCTGTAAAGTGTCCTGAGATAACCCCTGTTATGATTTGACACTATAGATAACATCAAATTTAATTGAATTCTGCGACTGTTTTTCTGGATCCACCTCTTCGTACTGCCAATAACACATGGCTCTTTATTAGACAAATAGTCAGCTATTTGTTTGCTGAATTTCTTGGGGTTAAAGTATTAAACACACAATTACAACATGGTTATTATGTTTTAGTTCTCTATCAGTGAAGTTAAATGTGATGTTAATACAGATACAAAAAACTTTAGTCAAATTATTATTATGGAAGGCAAGCTCATTCATCATGATTATATAAATAAAAGCATGAAATAACATTGACATTTTCCACTGGTTGAAGAACGTATGATTCTCCTGTGGATCAACTTCTCTCAAGTCTGAGTCAACACATTTAATGTTATCTTTGCTGAGTGAACACACAGGCAGGATTTACTCTTCCTCCTCTTTGTGTCTTTTGTTTGGAAAGGTAACCTCTTCAAATGTGCATGTGACACCTACTTACCTCAATGATACTTTCATTCATTTGAATACATTTATTAAAGCCTTCAGTTGTTTTTGTTAGTGCGAGTAATGTCTGTGTTTGTGTGCATGTATGAAATTGTGTGCATGTATGAAATTGTGTTTTTTTTGGATCCTAAGTTCTTTCTCATATTTGCTGCGTCCATTTTTCCAGTCTGTGATACAAACACATCCTTTTTAAGTGTGAGGACAGCACTGTGGCTCAGTGAGTCCTCACAGGAAGAAGGTGGAGGATTGGGGTTCAGGTTTCTACCCTCTCTGTGTGGACATTGCATTAAAGGTGTACATACATACACTGTAAACTCTAGTTGTAATTAAACTTTATAGTGGTCAATACTTATTCTTTCATGTTTTGTGTAAAACCATATTCATTACTGAATCAAATTAGTTGTTTGTAATAATCAGCTTAAGTATGCAGCGAACGGATCATATGAAGTAGCGATAACTAAGGATGGTAAGTTTCTGTATGGGAGGGGCGGGGTCATTGGAACTGTTCTGCACTGAAGCGCTGCAAAGGCTCATGGGAAAAATTATATGTTTTACATGGTTTCTGTCCTAGTTAAAGTGTGATTTAATAATGTTCTGTTAATGTTTTGGGTGTGCATTATGTTATCTTGATTTTAGTTTTGTATGGTTGATTTAGTCTTCATGTTTGTCTCCATTTATTGTTGCACCATGACCAGGAACTGGGGGGGCGGGAGGACTGATGGGGTCTGGGCATTGAGGTAGATAACTATACCTGCAGAGCACAATCTGAGAATTGTTATCCTTTTTGTTTTACTAGAACTAATGTATTGAGTACAGTAGTTTAACTTACAGTTACATATTTATTATATTTCAACAAAAGTAATATTCTACTAATGACTTTCAGGAATGACTACTAATGATAACTAACTAATGATTTTCAGTAATGACTACTAATGATAACCAACTAATGATTTTCAGGAATGACTACATATACATATATATATATATATATATATATATATATATATATATATATATATATATATATATATATATATATATATATATATATATATATATATATATAAACTAGATTTGTCTGCATCAATTTACCGCTCTGTTAATTTTTACACAAATTTCTACTAAAGTCCTAGTAAAATTTCTAGTAAATTCGGTATAACAGGACGACACAGAGCCATCACTGGCTCCATGGTCGTTGCTTAAGGCTAGGGTAAGGATTAGGTAGGTCAGGGTTAGGTAAGAGTTAGGGTTAGTGACAGTGTTTCTTTCTGTTTCATTTAACAAAGACATGGATCACTTTGTAACCGTTGAGTGATTGAAAAGTACTTTCTGAAGAATATAATAATCAACTATATACTTACTTGAGTTTTAATCATTGCAGAATACTTGACTAAGTGTTGGAATTAATACGACTCAATAGCACTGAGACATTTCCCTTTATTTCTCTTTCCATTCAGGATTGATTGCTTTTCCTTTTATCATTTTAAGGCCTTTCTTTGCTAATACACTTCTTTTTTTTTAAATAAAAGATGCATCATCATCACAAAAAAAGCGGCAAAAGCATAAAAAAGCGACCCGGACGGACAGCAACTTCATGGTCGATGGGAAGACAACACAAGGTTTAATTACACTGATGTCTGTAAGTAATTCACTCGACTCACCAAAGAGAGAGAAAGTTCAGTACGGACAGAGGAAGATGAGTAAAATGAAAAGTTAACTTTATTTTGTAATTCTGTAACATTCATTCATCAGTTAATAGTATTGAAGTTTAGAAATTACAGTTTCAAAGTAGATCCCCAACACTGCTGAAATGTAATTGTCCGCAGTGGGTTCCTTAAAGGCCTAAAAGATAATTATAAATATCAAGCATTAAGACGTTGCTTTGCTCAGGAACAGCTGAGCAAAGCAACCCAGTTCAACTTTTTTTTCTTAATTTCATACCCAGTTCAACTAGTTTTTCTTAATTTCATACTCAATCTTCCTGCTAGTAAAGCCTATTGGAATATTAGAGAGAGAGCCCAAAAGAGAATAAGTAAAAATAGACACGGCTGACTGCTTAAATGCAGTGTTGGCCAGTCCTGCTTGATCTCACCTTCATTCTGTTTACCTGCAGGTAGGGCCAACCGCTCATACAAGAGTCAAACAATAGATGTTCTCTTTTTAAAGAGCCACATGCCATCATGCACGCACACCCTAGTTAATTACTGATGTTTACAAGTCATTCACTCGAATTAAAGGGAGAGAATACAGTACGTGCAGAGGAAGATGAGTAAAGCGGAAACATAAAACATTATTTTGTAATTCTGTAACATTCATTTATCACTAATTGAAGATTATTGAAGTTTACAAATTACAGCAGTTACAATTCTAACTCAAGTGGAATCTGCTGTTCAGCAAGCTAAACGTTGCAGCAGCTGACAGTGTTGCAGTGCAAGCTGTACAGCCCCATTTATAAGAAATACAAACGCCAAACTCGCCCAAAGAAGGCTGCCATGCTAGTGCTATGTCCTCTCGCAGCTCGGACAAACATGTAGCTAATTTCCGTCAGTGCCCATGCAGCCAAGGCAACTTGTAAATCTTGTAATAAAGTTGAACATTTTGCATGTGTTTGCCGCTGACTCAAAACCAGTGATGTGTATGAGATAGAACTGTCTACACTGACTGTGCTGTACTTGAGAGACCCTTGTCAGGACATCTGCTTCCCTTGCCAATGAGCTTAGACTAGTTGTGGATACAGGCTCTGCAGTGCCCCTTTTCCACACCACATCTACGATAGGTCCCACCTACTAGTCGGCTGGTGACATACACAAGGAAAATAACTCCTGTGCTTGGATGCATACACGTCACAGTGAGTAGAGGAGTTATGACCTCCTCATCCACGTTCTTTGTGGTAAAGAAGGGCACCCTTCTCCTAGGAAGAGATCTCATGGCTGCCTTAATAAACATCTGCATTCAAGGCAATACTGTCCGACCTCCGTCCACTGCTCCTCCTGGTCCTGTGTTGACTTCAGACTCTACACCTGCATTCTGCATCCCTGCTGCTCCTTACATCGGATGTGCACACAGCTTTGTGCATCAGGTGAAAATCGACCATACTGTCAAACCTGTATGTCAAAAAACTATGACCACTGCCTTTTGCTGTAAGGGCTTCTGTATCAGCAGAACTGGATCGCTTGCTGAAAGCTGGCGTCATTGAAAAGACTGATGCATCACTACTGTGTTTCACCTATAATAGTCACAGGATGGAAAACTGGTGGGATAAGAATGTGCACCGATCACCGTGAACCTAACAAATCCGTAGGTACAGACTACTACCCCCTGCTCTATGTGGATGAACTGTTTGCAAACCTACAAGGTGCAAAGGTGTTCTCTTCAATTGATCTGGCTAATGCATATTACCAGCTGGCCCTCTATGAAGATAGCTGAGACCTCACAGCATTCATCACACATGACATGAGGGGCTTTTCAGATACAAATAGGGTACCCTATGTCACATCAAAACAAATGATTATGGGAGATGTAGTTTTCATTGCATTTACCCAGATATGAAATTAACCACTGTTTATTCATGTATTTAGCTGTATGACAAACACTTTTTGTAGATCATTTGGTTAAATGATTATGCAGTTTGTTTGTTATGAGCCACCATACTGTGTACTGTCCTATCCAATCAGAATGCTCAGTGGCTCAGTTCACTTTTATCCCTGGTCTGTATTGGCTCTCGGTGGTCGAATATTTGGATTAAATGCAGTCTCTTACATTCAGTGTGATCATTGACTCATACCAACCCATACAAACCTTTGACATTTTTGTATTTATGTAGCTGTATCTTTGTAGGTCACTACATAATTCTTATGTTTTACACTTTTACACACTTTTGCACTGTTTACATGTTTAATGTGCCTTAAGTAAAACTTCACAATATTCTGTGCCAATGCTATCTAGGAAATATGGGTAGCCTATATTTTTGTTTAGTTCTACAGTATAGCACAACTATAGTCTTACCTTCGATCTGTTCTTCTGTGCTGACTCAGAAGGGAGTGACTACTGAATGTACAGTGCTTTGCTACCATGCTTGCTACTAAGAAGTGTTGTAATAATGTAAATGCTTACTGTTGAATTAAACTGCACTTGTTGAACATTCAGGCGTTCTTCTATTCACCAGCCTACACTACACAAGGTTTCTGCCTGTTTAAAATAAGTTTTTTCTCACCGCTGCTGCACCAAATGCTTGCTCTTGTAGGAATTGTTGGGTCTCTGTGAATTATAGAGTGTGGTCTAGACCGACTCAATCTGTTAAGATAACTTTATTTGACATGATTTGACACTACAATTAATTTGAATTGAAAATTGAATATAGTTTTTAAGCAGAGCTATTGATTAACCCCTATTTGCCACGGGGCGCATCTGGTTTCTGGGAGTGGAGAGGAAACCACAGCTGTGGACCTGACTGACTGATGTGTTGCATAAAGAAACAAGTTTATTCAGTTGCATGTCATCTCACCTTGTTGCTGCAACTTGTTAGAAGCATCCTGCCAGCAGTGTGATCACATCTTACTCTGCTGTTATTCCCTAAAAGTTGTCTGAGGAGCTGTATTAGGCTACTTACTTTGTACTAACGTTCTCCAAATTGCAATAGTATTATAGCCTGGTCCTACCAGTGAACCTCTGAGGGCTTTACCTCAGGGATTCACAGCTGGGATGTCGAGGTTAAAGACAGTTGTTTCTGGGACGTGGGTGTGTTCGCAGAGTCTGCCGATAGGAAGGGAGACACAAAGTCTGGATTATGGGCAATGGGGGCCTGTGATGGTGTATACTCTGCAGTCCATGTTCTAAGATGGAGCTCGAGAGGCTCAGAGTGACTCTGGACTGGAACAGAGGAAAGCTGTCGTTCTCTGATGCTGAGACTAAAGCACACATATACACCTACACACACATTTTCAAAGAGAGGCTGTTTCCATACCTTTTAGCTACTAATGAAATGAAGATATTACCAGTGAAGCTGTGTGTGACAATGGAACAGAGCATCTAGAGATAAAGAAGATGATTATATTCATGATGTTGTTTATTTCTTAAAAGGAAAAAATCACTGAATTTAACATCTTAATCCCCACCTGTCTTCCTGCTGTCTAATTATTACAGATACCTTTTTTATTTTTTCTACACTTTTTTTATTGTTATTCAGTTTGAAAATCTGGTTTTTGTTTCTGTTGTCGACGCCTTTTCATTCGCACAATTATTTCATTTAGTTTCAGATCTTTTGGTTCATTTATAGCAATTTTCTTTTTTGCCGATAATGTTTCATTTTAAATTGTTTTATTATTTGGACTTGGTGTGTGTGGAGCCATGAAGACCAGCAAACACTTTGTAGAAGCTGATTTGATCCAAATAAAGAGAAAAAGAAACAATTTATCAATAACTGCGTGTTTTCATGTTTCATTTTTCCCTTAACAACCTTTATTTTAAATTGTAGTCCTGATTATAAAGTTTCCTAACATTAAAATCAACGCTTAATTACATTAATGTTTACAATTTATACAATATACAAATTAATTATCCATAATATATAAGGCATTTTCTGTTGGAAAAAATTCTATTTAAGGTAGACGTCTCAGTTTGGAGTCAGACTTCAAATAATGTTGGTGAGTTAGTCACTGGATCTTTCTCTGCTCTGTTTACCTTCATAAAACAAAAATTGTCTCAAATACATATCAACAAATAAAAAAATATAATCACAAATGTCCCAAAACCCCAGAAACTGAAAGTAACATCTCATTTCTGATGACTGATTTGAATGTAATTAGTTCTGCAGATGTTTGGTCCTAAATCAAAGAATTGGACACATTCAGATGTTGACCTGATGATGGAGCTAGATTTAAAGTCAGAAGATCACCAAAGCCGGGCTCTCAAGTTTTGAACAGAATTCAGAGTGAGATTTTGGCAGCAGGTGTTTGGGTGGGGATGGGGGTCTGATCTGATAAATGACACATAAATTCGTACAAATAAAAAAATATTTATTAAATTCAGCATTTCTTTGTGCTGGATAAAATATAATGAAATAGCCTAGGCCAAAATGTTTTTACAATGGGGGCCGGGAGGTTGTGCAGTAAAAATAAAAGGAAAGAGAAAACTAAAAATATTCCAAATTATTATGGGTATTGTTATAAAAGTATTATGGGTAGGCCTATTATAAAATGGGTATCTTTATAAAAATATAAAACTGTCAGAGTAGCCCTGCAGCCAATTCAACATGTAGCTATAAGAATAATGATGATAATAATAATAATAATAATAATAATAATAATAATAATAATAATAGGCGCAAAAGCTGTGTTTCCTCGGTTTTTTAGGGCACTAGCGCCTTTTTTGCATTGAATACCAAGCTATTCAAATAGCCTAATAATGGTGGCATGCTTTTATAAATCTTATTTTCATGTTAAACATACATGTGGCAAAGTTAATCCTTAGGATTAACTGTATATGTGGATGGCCTTAGTGACTACCTCTCCTATAGGCCAGATAGCCTATCATCAGTGGGGATATATATTTGCTAATAATATGTTGGATTCATGTTAGGACTTTTTAAATTTTGAAAAAAACTTTTGAAAATTAACAATAATTTGGAAGCCCCCCTGCTTTGATTCTGAGGACCCCCTAGGGGTCCCGGACCCCCCGTTGAAGATCCCTGCTCTACTGAACTCAAGCAAACTGTCATACGCTCTCTCTCCCCTCAACTGGAACAGTGACAGGACGTCATCACTCGCAAAGTCATGGCAACCAGATAAACAACAGGGCGAGTGAGTACACCGGAGTACACTTGTCACTCAATCTTAGGCAAAGTCACAAACAGCGACGAAAGCTGCAACTTAAAATCCGTACTCACTCAGCCGGTGCGTGGCAGGCACTAGCGGCGCCAGGATTTAGGTGGGCCTCAGAAAACCCCCAGAAAACTAAATGGGCCAGTTAAAATAATACAAAAAAATGTATTCCGGTTCCCCCTACATTCAGACAGCCAGACACTAATAACGTTAAGACACTACTTGCCTTGCTGGTGTGAGGGGGGGGCTACAGGAGGACTTGATGGGGAGAGGGCGGCCGAGCTAACCTGACTCCGCCAGATGGATTGCTTCGCATTTGCTCGGCATATCCGTTGGAGAACTTTTGGGAAGGGGCGGAAAATACTGCTTAGCTGATTGGATGAACCATCTGTCTATCACCTATGTTGGTGATAGACGGGCCAAATCAACCAATCAGATCCACGAAGCGTATGAAAATACAACCACAAGCCCGCCCCTGCTGCTGCAGGCAAAGCATAGCTCGTTAGCTCAGCATGCAAGCAACATGTCGGTAAAGGAGATTTGTCGTTTGTGTAAAGAGAATTTAGGAATAAAAGGCACCATTTCAGGTTCCCGGACCATATTCCAAAAGAAGGATCCAAGAGAAAAAAAGCATTAGCGAGCGCGCTGTCTGAAAATACTGGTTAGCTGATTGGATAAACCATCGGTCTATCACCACCTAACCCACGTCAAAACCAACGCTGATTGGCCCGGTCGTTTGGCTAACGGCTCCAAATTTTCTCTATCTCAAGATGCCAGACTGATCTGCGAGTGGAAAACTGGAGCTCGCCAGATCAGGATGGTCTCACGAGGCTACGGCCGAGCATCATCACTCGTCACTTGTAAGCGCGTTACTAAATGGCAGGAGTTCCCTCCTCCTGCTCTTCGGAGTGTTTCTTGCTGTTGTTAAATGAAAACAAGCTGCTTCGCTTTGCGTTTCATATTAGCTAATAGCTACATTCTGGGTCTGTCTCATTGAGCTTGCTTGAAAAGCTTGCGCGTAAACGTCATTCATTTCATTGGATCGCTTGCTGGTGACGATGCAGCCTGTGGGCAGGGTTAAAGTGTTGGTTCGGAGTAATTTCACCCTAGGGTCTTTTGCACCATGACCTTGAGCCAAACACCCCCCCAGAAGCTTTTTTCACCTGGGTCTAACATTGGGAGAGTTAGCGTAGAGTAGCGTTATCAGCTGAATAGCTTAGCACAGAGGCTAATGGATCCGAAGTGTCTCTTAACATTTCCCCACTAATAATGCCCGAAATGATACCAAATGTCTACAGTAGTACATATAGGTTATGTACTCATAAAACGATGGATTGGAAAGTTTGTAAGTACACCAGAAGTTTATGAACACTTGCCTGCTCTCTTCTGCTCTCTGCTGCTGCTGCTGCTACCTGCAGTTAGACGAGTGCTTAGGGCTGTCTACAAATTACTACACCGAAAAGAGATACAACAAAAATACTTATTAATTTAATGATTAAATAAGGTAATGTCTCCAAACTTACCTCAATTATTACTTGTCTCCTGCTAGTTATACTACAGCACTTACTTTAAAAAAAGAAGTTAAATTAAAAAATCTTTTCGGTGTTGTAATTTGTAGACGGCCCTAAGCACTCGTCTTACAGCAGCAACAACAACAGCAGAGAGCAGAAGCCAGCAGGCAAGTGTTATTTACATAAACTTCTGGTGTACTTACAAACTTTCCAATCCATCGTTTTATGAGTACATAACCTATTTGTACTACTGTAGACGTTTGGTATCATTTCGGGCATTATTAGTGGGGTAATGTTAAAGAGACACTTCACATCCATTAGCCCCTGCGCTAAGCTATTCAGCTGATAACGCTACGCTACGCTACGCTACGCTAACTCTCCCAATGTTCGACCCAGGTGAAAAAAGCTTCTGGGGGGGTGTTTGGCTCGAGGTCATGGTGCAAAGGACCCTAGGGTGAAATTACTCCGAACCATCACTTTAAGAGACCACACATGGGGTAGAAGCCGCTGACTGGCTGAGAAGCTTTCACTCAAAGCTTTCTTGGGTCAAAACGGGCAGCCCCGGACCTAAAATGCCCAATGGCAGCACCGCGGGTGGTGGCAGGGCGTTCTGAACTCTATGGGGAACTCACTTGATTCCTCTACCTGTTCCACTGTTAAAAATAGCAGCGCAACTTGGTGGGCCTTATCCTGGTAATTTCTCTGCGTGAGAAATACAAGGTGTGGCGTGTGAGCGTGTGAACAGGTTGAAATGCGTGTGTCTCACGCCCAATGCGTGGGACTTGAAAGCCCTGCCAAAGCTATTACAATCCCGAGGGGAACCTGAATGTCTGTATAACGTTTCATGTTTAATAGTTGTCAAGATATTTCAGTGTGGAGCAAAGAGGCGGACAGACAGAAATCACCAACCATAATGAAGAGAAGGCTGCTTCAACAAAGAGAAGAGAACCTGTTTTACGAGACAAAGCTTTGCAAAAGTTTGTACTGAGAATTAAAAAGAATTGCCAGCACAGTGTAAAAGAGACGGAAAAGCTGGCCGAGAAAGAGAGGCTGAAGACTTTTAGATGAAAGCATCTTTTTAATTAATGTTAGATTCCTTTGTTTTCAGAAGGAGTCATATCAAACATCTGATTAACTGGAACTTGTTGTCACTTTACTTCATACAGTGTAAGTCCTGTTTGCAGAAAAGGAAATGTACTCACTATAAGCACAAACGATGAGAAGTGCTGGCATGACCTGAGTTTAAAATCTTAACTGTCAGCAGGTAAACTGCAGTCTGGAGGTTAAGGTCACTACAGGCAACCATCTTTCAACAACCCAAATACACATTTAGCTTTCATTTTACTACGCCACAACTCGCTGTCGCCAAATCGTCTCCGCTGTCGCAAAACCTCAACTGTGCGCATGCTAGATGATAGGCTTAAATGTTTCCCGACTTGACTGTTAAAAAGCAGATGATTGGCTTTCCAGCGGGAGGGGCGGGACATGTGCATACAACCGCCATCTTTTCCGTTACGGGTTTTCCTTATATAGTTGTATTGAGGATTGAGGAAGTGGCATGTCTCTTCTAAATAGTCTCTGGTGTATCACAGGTGATAGCCAGGGTTCAGTTTTGCATGTCATCTACAGTGAGATGAACATATAAAGGTGACCAGCAGAGGGAGCTGTTGGACTAGATAACGTGGAGCCCCAAGTTGCCACATCAGCAGTTTGAGGCGCCTGATTTCAGGTCTGAGATCTGTACAATTACGTCCTTCCAACAGGTCGGCTCGTTGGTCTAGGGGTATGATTCTCGCTTAGGGTGCGAGAGGTCCCGGGTTCAAATCCCGGACGAGCCCGCAGTTTTTAACCGGTGAGTTAAGAGGCCAGGACAGTCAGTTTCAGCATATCCATATAGTGCTATTATCCCCTAACTGTCACAGAAATCTAAACAGCTACCGTAAGTGTAAAGCAAATACACAACGCTGTAGCCAATGAGCAATACACTTCTGCAATCAAGTACATAACAACCACAATCATTGTCACGTAAATAGTCCAGACGGTCTCTCTGTATGAGGTGCCGTTTAGGCCATATGTCAAGAATACATGCACATAATCAACTTTTACCCCACACACACATGAAAAGCATGCACATAATCAACTTTTAACTCACACACTCATGAAAAGCATGCACATACAACAATTTCAGCTCACACATGCACATACAACGCTTTTTCTCACGCACAACACATTTGCAAACATTTTCAATGATGCTCTTTACAGACTGGTTTATGTCAAAGTTTAGTCAGGATACTGTTTTGAAACCATTCAAACATGCTTTTTCACATGCTATGAAATTGAATAGAACACCCAAAATGCAATTGAAGTAATCATTAACTTTACTTGTGAAGAACGTTGTATGGGTTCCATACATATTTTTGGGCAATTTGGAGCGTGCACCCCATGTAGGCTGAGTCCTTTGCACCGGCGTGGGTTTGAATCCGACCTGCTGCCCTTTGCTGCTTGTCATCCCCCATCTCTCTCCCCCTTTCCTATCTGTCCACTGTCACTATATAATAAAGGGAAAAGACCCCCAAAAATTTAATTAAAATAAATAAACCCATAGTTCTGATATAAAAAACTTTGTGAGGACAACACAAGAGTTAAAATGTACTCAAAGTAAATGTTACTTAGTTACTTTTTTAGTAAAAGCCTTTGCATTATTTATAACTAGTTACCACCAGCAGGTTGCTAGTGCCAACAAACATTAGCAATGTCATAATATTTCCCTGGACATTTCCCTGAACTATTCTTAATAAAACATATCATATTCCTGATATCAAAATACTGAGTGAAGTTTAGAATGAAGAGGCAAACATGACGATGACGTCATTCACGTGCATATTAAGTGATATGATTAAGATTATGATTAAGCTATATGGATTTACAGCTCCAGCGGAGAGGATGGCTTGTTTAGTTTTACAAGATCTTGTCCAAATTTCAAGACTCGTGGCAAATGAAGACAGAGTACAAAAAAAGCTTTGTTTGTAAAAAAATTTGCTATTTACAGAGTAGCGCTGTGGTTGTACACTGAAAACCAGATTTAGTTGTAATTAAACTTTTTAATGGTCACAACTAATTCTTTAATGTTTTGTTGAAAAACCATATTCATTACTGAATCACATTAGTTGTTTGTAATAATCAGTTTAGGCAGAGATAATTTAGGATGTTAAGTTTCTGTATGGGAGGGGCGGGGTCATTGGAAGTGCTCTGCCTGATGCGTTGCAAAGGCTCATGGGAAGAAAAAAACATGTTCTGAACGTTTTCTGTCCTAGTTAAAGTGTGTTTTAATAATGTTCTGTTACTTTTTTAGGTGTGCATTCATGTAATCTGGGTTTTAGTTTTGTATGGTTGATTTAGTCTTCATGTTAGTCTACATTTATTGTTGCACCATGACCAAGACCTGGGGGTGGGATGGAGAACTAATGGGGTCTGGGCAGCAATGTAGACCTAGGTCTAATATACCTGCAGAGCACAATGGAAAATACAGTCTGAGAATTGTTATCCTTTCTGTTTTATTGGAACTGATGTGCTGAGTACATTGTTCTTGAAATTAGGTTGTCATAAGGATACAAACATATTTAGACTAGTTATTTCTGTAGTATAGATAGGTATAAGCCAGTCAATATTATTAAACAACATGACTTGAGAAACTTCAGTTTACTAGTGATGGCGAACTGAAGCGTTCTGAAGCAGTGAAGCTTTCAAGCCAATTGTATCGAAAAAAGGTTCATTACTCGAAGCTTCAGAACTCTTTGAGGACATCTGGTGGTGAAGTTAGGGATAGCATTGTGTCACTAACTGTTTCACAGTTATTAGTCATGAATGTCTTTAGAGTAAGCCCGACCCAACCCGAGCCCGTGCGCGTTGTGTCCGAGCCCGGCCTGGCCCGATACATTAACTGGAATCATGAGCCCGATTTCAACCCGACACTTTTTTAATACGTCTGACGTTCTCATACAATTCAGAATTGTTTGAACTGAAGAAATCTGTTTAAAATGATCTTAATGAATAATGCAACAAGGACGAAGCATGTAAACTGCGCTGTTTGTTTATTCAGAATGGAACGGATCGCAAATGGATCTGAATGAAGAAACGTAAAAAAAAAAAAATAACTCAACGTATTTCTCTGTGAGGGCTTGCCTCGCCCTGTTTGGAGAAGTAACAAAAGAGGATGTTGACGGCTGACTATCATCTTTTCTGCCACGGCGAGCCTGCTTCATGTGTCTCTTCATCATCCACGTCCCCGTTTTATTTGCTGCTATAGGCGACAGCGTGCCGCACTTAATGCCCTCAACAAAGCCGACACATATGTTGTCATTACCACGACTTGTTTAAAATGGTTCCATACCTCCGACTTTCCTCCAAACTTCCTCAAAGGTAATTCTCCTATTTCTGATTATAACATAGCTTTCTCCCCACCCAATTAGGCTATAGTATAAAACACAAAAGCTTGATCAAGGGCCCGGCCCGGCTCGGCCCAGGATAGTGGCGGAAAATAACGGCCCGGCCAGAAAGTCTGGCGGGCTTGGGCAGAGAATCTAAACTCTACTTTAGAGTTGAAGATGAATACATTTTGAATATGAATTAATTGATAAATAAATAATGACATAAATATGTGGGACCTTCCATAGCCTAAATATAAATGTAATTGCCTTCTCCGCCAAAAAAAAAAAAAAAAAAAAAGAACTATAAAGTTAGGATTTTGGTTGTGAACTGTCTTGTGTTTGTAAACAAATACATCAATTTGGGAGGGAAATGAATGAAGAACACATTGCACACACTTATTTCTGTGATTATATTGAGTACGTAGCCTAGAGCAACATTGTCTCCTCAGCCAAATAGGTGAGATAGGCAGTGCAGAAGGCGCTCTAAACTCTCTTTTATAAACTCTCTACTCACTATAAACTAGGCTACTCGCTATGAACTTTCTACTGGCTATAATACTCTCTCTATTCACTATAACTCTCCTGACTCTGTTGACTCTCCTACTGCAACAACCCCAGCCCTGTGTCGCGCTGCTCGCGCAGCTTTTGAATTAAACTTCGAAGCAGTCACGTGGGTGTGTGTTATCCCAAAACGAATCAAGCTCCGATACAAAGCTTCATTCCAAATTGGTTCATGTTTTCGATACATGCCTCGAACAAGGGGGTTCACGGGTAACATCACTAACATGCAGTAAAACTGTCTCCTGAGATAAACTATCCATGTGGGACAGTACATTGGAATATTTCAATGTTTTATGTTGATTGTTTTCCTTTCTGTTTTTTTAGAAACCAATGTATTGAAATACATTATTCTTAAAATCATACTGTCATAAAAGAAAAACAATATTTATGTAAACATATTATTTATTTAGTAGTGCTAAGTAGTCTAATGTTTTCTATTTGTTATGTGTCTTTGCATGTTTGACTTAACATGCTTATTTTAGACAACATGACTCCAGAAAAAACATAACTTAAGTTTACTTCTGTAATTTTTTAGTAATGTCTACTATAGTAAACTTGATTTGTCTACTGCATCAACTTACCGCTCTATGGTAATACAACTTGACCTGTTAAGTGTCCCCTTGTGCAAAAACTTTAACCGTTTAAGGTAACGGGTTTCCACGCAAATTTCTAATAAAGTCAACTACAACAGTTTAAAACCGTGCGGTGAACAATAGACAGCATGCAAGCAGAGCAGATTGAAATATCGCCTAGCTTCTACATGTTTTTTAACCTATACCATTGCATTGTGTGTGCGAGGTGAAAGTGGTGTATGTGCAGGGCTGGTTCTAGCCGGCAATATTAGGGTGGGCAGCCTGGGGGTTGGTAGCACAGAGGTTAGGTAAGTGCTTTAATGGCCAAACGGGTGCCAGCTTCCAGGCCAATGTCACATGGCACAAACATTTGACCTGATCCCAGCTGGCCTGGCAACCCAAAGGCCAACACATTCATACTTCCATCTCGTAAAATACGGACGCTTGGTCAGGTGCCTCTTTGGCGTTGTTAAAAGTCTCCTTTAGCGTCATATCTAAACACGCTTTATCTAAATGCGCTGGGTCGGGATTATTGGCGTTTTGGCGCAGTTAGGTTACCCAACCACCCACCTTAAGCAGAATTTCAGACTTTCATACTACTCGCTACCGTTATCACTCTTAATACTACGTCATCTTCAAGCGCCGTGTAGCTGCTGCTCTGCCCGGTGCGTTCCAAGGGGGTAAGCTTCGCTTCAGAACTCGAGCCATCATGGCGCCATTTTGTTGCTAACTGGCCATCACCTCCTGTTAGCATTCCGCTGACCGCCATTTTTTTTTTTACGTCACTTGACTGCGAATAACTTTACATCAGAAATGTTTGAAGACTCTATTTGTCCGTTGTTTAGTTCTAAAGAAACACGACAATGTATAAAAGGCTCCATTACCTTGTACCTCACGTTATGGCTCCGTAGCAGACGTTTTTGTAAAAATAAGCTAACGATTGTGTCATAACCAAGTGACTTACTGTCGCATAGTAGAGGAATTACCGTATAGTACAGGAGAAGCTCGCAGGCAGTTTCGACTTACATTAGCTGTTTAGGTTTAATTACTAATGTTAACTAGCATGTTAGTTAGCAATAATTAGCCTGTGCCCATGTTATCTCCTTACATACACCTACACTCTCCGTATCTGTAAGATTGGGAATGATTGAGATTTCTCTCGGCACAGCTACCAGAAGACTTACAACTTTCAGACACGTTGCTCACGTCACATTCTCTCAGTTGGAGGCTGCGCAGTAAAGCTGGCCATCACCGGAAAAGTGTTTCTAATAGCCTTCACTGGTCTCCGTCCAGAGCAACGGGGTCTATTGGTCCATTATATACTGTCTATGTGCGTTCTTCACACACGCTGAGGGGCGCTTTTTGTGTCGTATCTGACGCCGACAGCCACTGCCCAAGCGTCTGTATTTTACGAGTTCGGAAAGAGAACAGGTTGCAAAAGCATAGGATGTATTTTAACAAATTTGAGGAGACCTGATGTGGGGGTCTGGGGTAGAAAATCGTTAGCATTTAACACTTAGTGACCTGCATTCTGTTGAATTTCCATGCACCTTTTTGTGCATCAATTTATGCCGGAATTGTCTTTATTTATGTAAAGGATAACACAGGGGACAATTGAAAATATAAATCATAATGAAATAAGGCTCTCAGGCATTCTGTATTTCTTCTCAAATATTTATTGTCCTGTAGATCTAATTTGTGATGTACTGTATGTATCTCCGTGAACCATCACCTTATCGTGGTGGAGAGGTTTGTGTGTCTCTGTGAACCTGAGGGCTGTGTTGTCTGGAGCTTTGTGCTCCTGGTAGGGTCTCCCAAGGCAAAGTGGTCTCAGGTGAGGGGCCAGACAAAGAATGGTTCAAAAACCCCAATGAAGAAGCAAGGTAGAGATGGAGTGACCCTGCCCGGAGGAAGCCCGGGGCCCCCGTCTGGAGCCAGGCCCAGACGGCGGGCTCGTCGGCGAGCGCCTGGTGGCCGGGTTTGCCACGGAGCCCGGCCGGGCACAGCCCGAACAAGCGACGTGGCTCCCATCTCTCCAGCCCATGGGCCCACCACCTGTGGGAGGAACCGTTGGGGTCGGGTGCGATGCCACATGGGTGGCAGTGAAGGTCAGGGGCCTCGACGGACCAGACCCGGGCGGCAGACGCTGGCTCTGGGGACGTGGGAACGTCACCTCTCTGTGGGGGAAGGAGCCGGAACTGGTGCGGGAGGTGGAGCGCTACCGGTTAGATCTGGTGGGGCTTACCTCACGCACAGTCTCGGTTCTGGAACCATACTCCTGGATAGGGGTTGGACTCTTTTCTTCTCCGGAGTTGCCCAGGGTGTGAGGCGCCCGGGCGGGTGTGGGGATACTCACAAGCCCCGGCTGAGCGCCGCTGTGTTGGAGTTTACCCCGGTGGGACGAGAGGGTCGCCTCCCCACGCCTGCGGGTTGTGGGGGAAAACTCTGACTGTTGTTTGTGCATATGCACCAAACAGGAGTTCGGAGTATTCGGCCTTCTTGGAGACCTTGACTGGAGTCCTGCATGGGGCTCCAGTGGGGACTCCATTGTTCTGCTGGGGGACTTCAACGCACACGTGGGCAATGATGGAGACACCTGAGAGGCGTGATTGGGAGGAACGGCCTCCCTGATCTAAACCAGAGTGGTTGTTTGTTGTTGGACTTCTGTGCTAGTCATGGATTGTCTATAACGAACACCATGTTCGAACATAGGGATGCTCATAAGTGTACCTGGTACCAGAGCACCCTAGGCCGAAGGTCAATGATCGATTTCATAATCGTTTCATCTGATCTGAGGCCGTATGTTTTGGACACTCGGGTGAAGAGAGGGGCAGAGCTGTCAACCGATCACCATCTGGTGGTGAGTTGGGTCAGGGGGTGGGGAAGACTCTGGACAGACCTGGTAAGCCCAAACGTGTAGTGCGGGTAAATTGGGAACGTCTGGAGGAGGCCCCTGTCCGACAGACTTTCAACTCACACCTCCGGCGGAGCTTTTTGTGCATCCCTGTGGAGGCTGGGGGCATTGAACCCGAGTGGACAATGTTCAAAGTTTCCATTGCTGAAGCTGCGGCGAGGAGCTGTGGTCTTAGGATCTTAGGTGCCTCAAGGGGCGGTAACCCACGAACACCGTGGTGGACACCAGTGGTCAGGGAAGCCGTCCGACTGAAGAAGGAGTCCTTCTGGGATATGTTATCTCGGAGGACTCCGGAGGCAGTTGCAGGGTACCGAAGGGCCCGAAGGGCTGCAGCCTCTGCCGTGAAAGAGGCAAAGCAGCGGGTGTGGGAGAAGTTTGGAGAAGACATGGAGAAGGACTTTCGGTCGGCACCAAAGTGTTTCTGGAAAACTGTTCGCCACCTCAGGAGGGGGAAGAGGGGAACCATCCAAGCTGTGTACAGTAAGGATGGGACACTGTTGACCTCCACTGAGGAGGTAATAGGGCGGTGGAGGGAGCACTTTGAGGAACTCCTGAATCCGACTAATCGCCCTCTATGTTAGAGGCAGAGCTGGAGGATAACGGGGATTGTCGTCGATTTCCCAGGCGGAAGTCACTGATGTAGTCAAACAACTACACAGTGGCAAAGCCCCGGGGATTGATGAGATCCGTCCAGAAATGCTCAAGGCTCTGGGTGTGGAGGGGCTGTCCTGGTTGACACGCCTCTTCAACATTGCGTGGAAGTCTGGGACGGTGCCAAAGGAGTGGCAGACTGGGGTGGTGGTTCCTCTTTTTAAAAAGGGGGACCAGAGGGTGTGTGCCAATTATAGGGGTATCACACTTCTCAGCCTCCCTGGTAAAGTCTACTCCAAGGTGCTGGAAAGGAGGGTTCGGCCGATAGTCGAACCTCGGGTTGAGGAGGAACAATGCGGATTCCGTCCTGGTCGTGGAACAACGGACCAGCTCTTCACTCTCGCAAGGATCCTGGAGGGAGCCTGGGAGTATGCCCAACCGGTCTACATGTGTTTTGTGGATTTGGAGAAGGCGTATGACCGGGTCCCCGGGAGATACTGTGGGAGGTGCTGCGGGAGTATGGGGTGAGGGGGGTCTCTACTCAGGGCCATCCAATCTCTGTATGACCAAAGTGAGAGCTGTGTCCGGGTTCTCGGTAGTAAGTCGGACTCGTTTCAGGTGAGGGTTGGCCTCCGCCAGGGCTGCGCTTTGTCACCAATCCTGTTTGTAATATTTATGGACAGGATATCGAGGCGTAGTCGGGGTGGGAGGGGTTGCAGTTTGGTGGGCTGGGGATCTCATCGCTGCTCTTTGCAGATGATGTGGTCCTGATGGCATCATCGGCCTGCGACCTTCAGCACTCACTGGATCGGTTCGCAACCGAGTGTGAAGCGGTTGGGATGAGGATCAGCACCTATAAATCGGAGGCCATGGTTCTCAGCAGGAAACCGATGGAATGCCTTCTCCAGGTAGGGAATGAGTCCTTACCCCAAGTGAAGGAGTTCAAGTACCTTGGGGTTTTGTTCGCGAGTGAGGGGACAATGGGCGGGAGATTGGTCGGAGAATCGGCGCAGCGGGTGCGGTATTGCATTCAATCTATCGCACCGTTGTGACGAAAAGAGAGCTGAGCCAGAAGGCAAAGCTCTCGATCTACCGGTCAGTTTTCGTTCCTACCCTCACCTATGGTCATGAAGGCTGGGTCATGACCGAAAGAACGAGATCCAGGGTACAAGCGGCGAAATGGGTTTCCTCAGGAGGGTGGCTGGCGTCTCCCTTAGAGATAGGGTGAGAAGCTCAGTCATCCGTGAGGAGCTCGGAGTAGAGCCGCTGCTCTTTGCGTCGAAAGGAGCCAGTTGAGGTGGTTCGGGCATCTGGTAAGGATGCCCCTGGGCGCCCTCCCTAGGGAGGTGTTCCAGGCACGTCCAGCTGGGAGGAGGCCTCGGGAAGACCCAGGACTAGGTGGAGGGATTATATCTCCAACCTGGCCTGGGAACGCCTCAGGATCCCCCAGTCGGAGCTGGTTAATGTTGCTCGGGAAAGGGAAGTTTGGGGTCCCCTGCTGGAGCTGCTCCCCCCGCGACCCGACACCGGATAAGCGGACGAAGATGGATGGATGGATGGATGGATGTATCCTGGAAGATGGACTCTCTGTGAAACACAGAACTGATGCAGCTGATCATCTCACAGAACTTTATAAAACATCTTGGACTCTATGTACTTTATTATATTGTTGCACTTTATGAAAATAAGCGAATAAAGTAAAAGCGTTCTGTAAGTTAATAAAAAATATCACTACACCACTGAAAGTTGTGAACTATACAGAATAGATTGATTTAAAGACTATAAAATGGCCTCATAACTTAATAATAAAACAGGCTATTGGTAATGAGGAGTTCATTTGTCAACATGTAGTATGCCATCTGTTTGATAGAATGTTTTGATAGCATACCTGATGAAGTGAAACAGCCAAAAATGTAATATCTAAGAAATACATTTGATTTATACAATCTTCCTGAAGTGTCTTTGATGCTGTGGTTCCAGGGCTCTCAGGTGCCTGGTGTACGTAGGTGGTCCATGACTCCCACCCACACAGCAGGGTGGGGAGGACCACGGCTCTGTAGGCCAGGAGTTAGGGCTGGGCGATATGGAGAAAAATCAAATATCACAATATTTTTGACCAAATACTTCGATAGTGATACCGCAACGATATTGTAGTTTTGACTATCGGTGCTTTCACAAAATATTTACACAAAGAGATTTTTGATAAATAATCATCAGTAATGTGGATATAATGACTATGTGGGTAAAGTTGAATAATAGAACAGTTACAACAGTCTGGTAAGTTCAGAAAATGACATCACTCTACTGTAATGCAGCCTTTAAAACCAGGAAAAGGATAACACTTATGCCAAATTTCGATATTACCATATCCAAAATCTAAGACAATATCTAGTCTCATATCTCAATAAATATATCGATATATTGCCCAGTTCTACCAGGAGTTATGTTTGGACCTTTAGGTCTCTGTCTTATGCACCACTGGCACAGCTCAAGCGATGGCTGATTTCAGACTAACGTCGCCAAGAGTAAACACGTACACTGATATTCCACTATTATTCAGAATATGACAATATTCCTAATTTGATACGGGGTATGTATCTTAAAACAGCATATTCCAAATTTAGCAGTTTCCGATAGAGAGAGTATTATTTGGGTTTTAGAAGCTTTCTTTGGACACATATATAGCGCAATTGGAATAATTAGTCTTATTATGGGTTTCTACTGCAGTTTGTGATAGCTTACGGTGTCTTTCCCGTTTAAGGCTTACAGTCAGCTCTGTGCATTGCAATTCTTGTACACAAACAGACAAGAGAAACCCAGCTGCTTTTAAACATTATGAAATAGTTGCATACCAACGGGTTTTTGAATATGCACGAACATCGCAACGCCAACCTTCTAATCCGCCACTGGTCAAAAACGTTGAAATGAACCCTATTTTGCACAGCTGCATGTTAACGGCAATATTAGTGGAATATTCACTTTCATTAACCATATAAACAGATTAGTCGGAATGTTGTCTTTTTCGGAATAAGGGCAAAAAACGGAATATGTGCATATCAATTTAGTTATCGTTGATTGTTTAACACAATCTTGGATTATACCTGGAACTAAATCCTTGAATCCAAACCACAGTTTGTTCACTTATCTTGATCATGAATTAGACTTTTCAAGTTGAACCCCAAAAATGAAGTCGTTTTCACATAGGAAACACTTACTTTGAGGCGGCAGTAGCAAAATATTGATTTCAGATGAGAATGGGTAGGTTGACGAGAAGCAATCAATGTGTATCTAATAGAACCAAACATGGTATTTGATTATAGAGCTGGGCAATATATCGATATTATATCGATATTGTGATATGAGACTAGATATCGTCTTAGATTTGGGATATGATAATATCGTGATATGGCATAAGAGTTTTCTTTTCCTGGTTTTAAAGGCTGCATTACAGTAAAGTGATGTCATTTTCTGAACTTACCAGACTGTTGTAACTTGCCTTTAATTTGCCTTTACCCACTTAGTTGTTAGATCCACATTACTGATGATTATTTATCAAAAATCTCATTGTGTAAATATTTTGTGAAAGCACCAACAGTCAATCCTACAATATCGTTGCGGTATCGATATTGAGGTATTTGGTAAAAAATATCATATTTGATTTTCTCCATATCGCCCAGCCCTATTTGATTATGGCATGGATTATTTCAGATAGCCAAAATGTTAGAAGAATCAACACATCTGGATGCAGCACGGCTTGTGTACAGAGGCTTTATTTGTATTAAAAAAATTAATAATAAAAAAAAAATCTGGTAATCTATCTTCCTTGAGAAGATCCCAACTGTGCTTCATGAAAGCACAAATATGTTGCGGCCTAAACTGACGAAACAATGAACAGAGGCCAACAAACAAGGTGAGTATTACGCATTTACACATCAGGGTTTCCCCCAGTGTATTGCAAGCCAGGTGGCCCAACGGGCATAAATTGCCCCCCACCAGGCCTTAGCCACTGGGTGGATGAGTTTTTTATTTTATTTTTTTAACAACAGTTGCAGTGGGTCGGCTCGGTTGGAAACTTAGACACAGTCATATTTTCAAATCTCCAGTTAGCTTTTAGCTAACTTGCCAAAAGACACTTGCCATCGGGCTTACCAACTTTTCTGGGGGAAACCCTGCACATTATGACCACTCAGAGGTCAGCTGATGGCCCAGACTGGATGAGGTAATCACAGCATCTGTTCTGGATCCAAAGGCACTTTTGCAGCTGTGAGCCTTAAATGTACAAAATGATATTTGTTCCCATAGGGATGAGAGGAGGAAGATCCGTGTCTTCCTGTTCTGTCTCTGTGTCTGTGAAGTAGGTTGAAATCACTCCACGCCTGAGGCAGGCACAGGTTTTTGTCCCTGGTCAGTTTAAACCCGCATCACCTCATGCGGAAAAGGAACTCAACACGCAGCCAAAAAGTCTGTGGCGCCACCTTCTCTACTCTCCCGCTGGATGGAGAACCTGGATGAAGGCTTTCTTCCTCTTGCCGTTGTCTCCCGGTAGTTTAAGGTTCTGCTCTGTGACGCCACTCTCCTCGCCGGAGTCGGATTCCTCCTCCTCCGAATCCTCCGACGTCTCCTCTCCATCTTCTGAGTCGCTGTCGGACCCGCTGAGCTCCACCAGCGCTACGTCCTGAGGGACAGGAGGAAGACATCAAAGGTTAACCAGGACCGAGACACGGGATCCTACTCTTGTTTTAGCCGGTTTACAAGGGGCGCAGAAAATAATAAATCATATTTTCGATTTTATAATTGTTTTCCCTAGAATTTATATACTTTTTACCGATGAATCACCTAAATATTTTCTGATCATACGGTACCACGGACAGCGACTACATCCTATCTGTTTCCAGCAAAACAGTCCAGAAGTAGAAAAAGCTGAAAAGCCATGTTATGTTCCTCTTTACAAAGTAAATAAATGTCAGACCGACTGACTGACATGTGATGTGCATTCTTCTTAGAAAACTATGAGTTTTTGGGAATGTCTCATGATATATTGTCTCTAGAAGTGTGTTGTTCAACTTCTGTTTTTGTTTAAGAAGGATAAGAAAATCTCAATTCTCAATACCATCGAATTGCAATACTTCTAGAATCGCGATGAATAAAAAACGCAATACAAAATTGAATCGGCGCCCGTGTATCATGAAAAAATAGAATCGGAACAACAAATGGAGCTTCTAGGTGCCGAAAGGCGTCAGCGTTGATGTATTATGATGTGAGCCTAATAAAATAAGTGTGAAATGACAGTACTTTCTCCTCCTCAACTTGGGAACTTGAGATGTGCCAGCTTTTCTACACTTTTATTATTATATCACATGATTCAATCAAATCACGGCGAGAAATAATGTTTAAACGACTGAAAAGAGTTGACGTGTGCGTTTTGTGGATTCCCCCCCGAGGGAGGCAGGCGGCTGCTCACCATCTCTATGACCCTCTGGGCCCCCTCCACGCTCTCGATGTCGAAGCACCCAGCCGGAGCCTCGTCCATCTGCTGCTTCAGCTTCTCGTTGGCCGCGGCCATCTGAGGCAGGAAGCTCTGCAACCGCTCCAACACTGAGACACACACACACACACACACACACACACACACACACACACACACACACACACACACACACACACACACACACACACACACACACACACACACACACACACACACACACACACACACACACACACACACACCTCTGGCTTAAAAAAAAGACTGTTGTTCTTAGTTGTGCTGCAAACAGCTGATGTAATAGTGATAACTAAATAGTAACCAGTGGGCGGCCGGGTTAGCTCAGTTGGTAGAGCGGGCGCACATATGTAGAGGTTTATTCCTCGATGAAGGAGGTCGGGGGTGTGAGACCGACCTGTGACGGTTTCCTGCATGTCTTCTCTCCCCCCTTTTGTATCTCAGCTTTCCTATACATTAAAAGGTGGAAACCCAGTGGTGGAATGTAACCATGTACATTTACTCAAGTTACTGTACTAAAGCACAAATGTTGAGGTACTTGTCCTTTACTTGAGTTTTTTCTCCTTTCATGCCACTTTCTACTTCTACTCCGCTACATTTCAGAGAGAAATATTGGACTTTTTACTCCACTATATTCATCTGACAGCTTTAGTTACTTTACAGATTAAGATGTTTGCACACAAAACACATGTAGTTTATAAAATCTGATGTTTTATTATACATTAATCTAGCCAACAATATACAAGCCTACAAGTCCAGCTGAAATGATTAGACCATTAAACACCATTAAACTGACTGACAGAACTGTTTGGATCGTTTCCAGTTTCTAAAATGTCAGGATTTTTCTGCATTGAGCACTTTTACTTTTAATACTTTAAGGACATTTAACAATTTTATGTTTAGCTTGTGTGTGTGCGTGTGTGTGACCATACATAAGTTTTTTTATGTTGGGCATTTTCAGCCTTTATTTTAATAGGACAGCTGAAGACATGAAAGAGGAGAGAGAGGGGGGGGAATGACATGCAGCAAAGGCCTGCAGGTCGGAGTCGAACCTGGGCCTGCTGCGTAGAGGAGTAAACCTACATGGGTGCCTGCTCTACCAACTGAGCTACCCGGGCGCCTTATGCTTGTTTTGTTTTTTTAAATGTTACTGTTGGAGCAGATGATGCAAGAACATTTTCTGTGTGAACAGACAATAAAGTTGTATCTTATCTTATTTTCCTGTTGATACGTACTTTTACTTAACATTTTCAATGACTTGTATTTGTAACAGTCTTTTTTTACAGTGTGGTATTTAGTACTTTTACTTAAGGATCTGAACACTTCTTCCACCACTGATGGTAACTAATGGTAAAACAGCATGCAGGGGAAGGGACGTGTGGTCTCACCGCTGCTCCTCGGGACTCTCTCCGTCTGCGGGGGTCTGCCAGCCTTTGGCTTGAGGAGAAGCTTCTCACTGAGACCTAGCAGCACAACAAACAGGCGCACGATGAGTTATGACAGCCCCGGTTCATCTAGAGTGGAAAAGAATCAACTCAAGGCACACAAGTTGATAGTAAGTGTGTGAGAAAGGCAGCACAAAGTCACAGTAAAAAGGGACATTGCCTAATATTTATGGGTCACTGAATGGCACAAAGTTCAAATGAGTAGAGTTTTTTTTTCAGTGCTAGGTGTTGAGTGGTGTAGAAAGGCCACGCGTACTACTGTAGACTTTAAAAAAAAAAAAGAGTGACAACTAAAATGATGTGAACTCTGCAGCAGTCCCTGGTCTAATTAGGGATTCAATAATGTCAATTCCATTTCAGCTAAACAATGTTTTATGACGTTTGGATTTTAGCATTCCATACATTTTTATGCTGTACAAATGAATTATTATGGGGAAGTTGTCATTAAAAGCTCTGTTATTCATATTGTTTGACGTGAATAATTATGCCTCATGTAATACATAACTGTAGGGCATGAATTTGATCATTTCAAAATTGATTTAGCAAACTACTGTGTTGAGATATATATATATAATTTAAAAAAAAAGATCCTTATTAATACCTTGATGATGATTTACCCATATCCATTTAGTCTTGTCTAACACTAAATATATGTATTGCTTGCTAACATTAACAATATACTGTATTGGACATTGTTGTGAATTGTATCACAACATATTCTATGATACTGTGCGTATCTCTTACATTAGCAACATCCCTTGGAAACTAGCTAGTCATTATAATTCCAGATCTTTGGGAATATCAAAAACATTTCAAGAGCCGGTAAACAAATAATGTTATCTTACGTTAAACCTCTCCGGGACGCAAATTTACGAATTCTACTATGGCCACGCAAAGACCCGCCCTACGAAGCAGCTGGTTGGGGTTAGGATCAGCCAATTGGTCAGGGGATAGGACCTGAACAGTTAAGCATGGACGCCTGGCCAATAGTAGTGTGTGAATGCTATTGAAGGGCGGGTCTTGGCGTGGCCATAGTATGAATCGCCTCCGGGACGTAGAAAACCTTCAAGACACCTAGCTAATAGTAGTTATAAAGAATTTCATGTGGACACTGAACAGTTCCTGGAAGAAAATATTATTATACTTATTCACAGAACTGACGTTAAACCAAGCCGTAGTTAGCTAACTTTTTAGTGTATCGTAACTTAGCTAGGCTAAACACACTACACAGGCTTTTCTCATTCTCATTTGCGGCGTTTTTCTTCCAACATTATAACTGCTAATAAAAGTATTCAAACCTTGTCCGTTCCCACATGAAAGCAACGCCTTTGAACTCGTTTTCTTGACGTTTAATTCCATTTTAGAAGCAACGTTTGTGTCGACATGTGTCTCACTCATGGATGTATTAGCTAACTACTAAAAGCAACATCCGGGTGGTTTCCGTTGTGGAAGGCAAGAAAATAAACATAGCGCCCTCTCCTGGTTCGGAAGACTTCACGAAATTAGACTGACTGTGTGAAGTTGGCTGTAAGATCGCACAGACAACGAACATTAACGCTAATAAACAACCAGACCATTAAAACATCGTTACAACTCCTCATGTTGCCGGAACTTATCAGAAAAAGTAACGAACCAAAGATTTTTATGATAAAAATAACTAAATAAATGGACACCAAGGTGCCTGCGCTTGCGCACTGCAATCAAAATATCTGAGTGGCACCGTTTGTTCCGACAAGAAAGCTTGTAGGTGTAGCGTGACATCCCACTCTCACTTGCTTTTGTTACCGCGCAACCCGTCAGACAGAGTTGACTCAATACAATGTAAAATCTTGAACATCAGGAATTTACCTTTGTCTGTTGAAAGCCGCGAGAGCAATAGATCTATTTACAGCGCAGTGTTTCAGCTAACATCATCGCTATCATTACTATACATTCTCGCTGAGATTATAAAGTGAATAAAATCAATGATTAAAGACGAGGGAACTAGACCCTTTTTTCACATAGCCTACTCTCTATATTTTGTTGTATAAAGTAAATAACTTCAGATTGAAAGTAAGTTACATCCCTGGTGTGACCATGTGAAACAAGGCAACCGACATTTAAAACTTTGATAACTGTGCTGTGTTCTGAAGATTTATGCTGCGCCTTGTCGAAAAATGCCACCTTATTTGTTTTTGTGTATTTTTATCAGGCGTGTTTTTTTTATTATTAAAAACAGGCTACTGTAAGACTATGGGAAACATATTATTACTTCACTTTTTTCAGCGGTAGAGCTTATTTCGATAGACCACGCATGTGCAGAAAGTAGCACATATCGACCACACACCGGTCTATGTGCGGATTACAGCCACTATTTTCAAACCGAGTAGTACATCTTTACACCATAGACGATCTTTGGTGACACTTTTCGTTCTGACGCGGCTAGTGCTTGGCTCTGGCTAGCTGTCAAGAAATAAGACTCCCATCTCTTTTCCTGTACCAAATGTCTCCGTGCCAGAAAGGTAAGTTATGGAAAGCAATAAAATACGGCGACGACGACAATAAGTAGTTAGTTTTGCTGTTCTTAGATTCATAAGCTAACCTCGGCTACTGTATTGCCGGTTAACGAAGAAGCGAAGTAACGTTAGGGAGCCGTGCCGTGCTTCCTACTGTTTTGATTTCTATCGTTGCACAGCTAACGTTAGCTAACATAGCAGAGGGGTAGCTAACATAAACAAATATCCACAACTAACTGTTATAGCTACAATATTAGCTGTTGTCGTAAGAAGGCGTTAAACGAAAGCCCTACAATAAAGTAGAAATGTTACCACAATGCGAAGACTTATAAAGACAGGTATATGAAAGGCCGGAATTTAGTGCGGATGAAAACGTAGGTGACATACAAGCTTTGGGCTCCGGACTGCATCGTCAACATAAGCGAAGCAACGACAGTAAGTCGTGCCAGAAAGTGACGCCTTGTGCCCTAGATTATAACCAATTCATCCTTTTTTTTCCACTTGAAAAAAAAGTGATTGACCTCGTCAATGAAGGGTTATGTATGCCTCAACATGACTTGATTTCATTCATGAGGCTTATATCTGACAGATCTTAGCCCACCCAGTACCTGTAGAAATACCTTTTTTAAAGGTCCCATGACATGGTGCTCTTTGGATGCTTTTATATAGACCTTAGTGGTCCCCTAATACTGTATCTGAAGTCTCTTTTATATAGACCTTAGTGGTCCCCTAATACTGTATCTGAAGTCTCTTTTATATAGACCTTAGTGGTCCCCTAATACTGTATCTGAAGTCTCTTTTATATAGACCTTAGTGGTCCCCTAATACTGTATCTGAAGTCTCTTTTATATAGACCTTAGTGGTCCCCTAATACTGTATCTGAAGTCTCTTTTATATAGACCTTAGTGGTCCCCTAATACTGTATCTGAAGTCTCTTTTATATAGACCTTAGTGGTCCCCTAATACTGTATCTGAAGTCTCTTTTATATAGACCTTAGTGGTCCCCTAATACTGTATCTGAAGTCTCTTTTATATAGACCTTAGTGGTCCCCTAGTACTGTATCTGAAGTCTCTTTTATATAGGCCTTAGTGGTCCCCTAATACTGTATCTGAAGTCTCTTTTATATAGACCTTAGTGGTCCCCTAATACTGTATCTGAAGTCTCTTTTATATAGACCTTAGTGGTCCCCTAATACTGTATCTGAAGTCTCTTTTATATAGACCTTAGTGGTCCCCTAGTACTGTATCTGAAGTCTCTTTTATATAGGCCTTAGTGGTCCCCTAATACTGTATCTGAAGTCTCTTTTATATAGACCTTAGTGGTCCCCTAATACTGTATCTGAAGTCTCTTTTATATAGACCTTAGCGGTCCCCTAATACTGTATCTGAAGTCTCTTTTATATAGACCTTAGTGGTCCCCTAATACTGTATCTGAAGTCTCTTTTATATAGACCTTAGTGGTCCCCTAATACTGTATCTGAAGTCTCTTTCCCGAAATTCAGCCTTGGTGCAGAATTACAGCCACTAGAGCCAGTCCCACAATGAGCTTTCCTTAGGTTGTGACATTTCTGTGTCTGTAGCTATTGAGGAGGAGAGAGGGTGGTGGGGGGCAAGGTGGAGGCTGGGGGTGAGGCCTTGACCAACTGCCACTTTGCTCGTTTGAAAGCCATGATGTCTCTCTCTCATGGGTCGGCCAAATTCTCTGGGGGGGCAAAGCAGAGAAAGAGGAGGTAACCTTGCTCCTTATGACCTCATAAGGAGAAGATTCCAGATCGGTCCATCTGAGCTTTCATTTTCTCAAAGACAGAGCAGGATCCCCAGGGCTCGGTTTACACCTATCGCCATTTCTAGTCACTGGGGGACCATAGGCAGGCTGGGGGAATGCATATTAACGTTAAAAAAACTCATAAAGTGACATTTTCATGCCATGGGACCTTTTTAAAAGGCCAATACAACCACTGACACACACTTTTCCAAGTAAGACGTGGACGTGCAGTATATCAACACGCTCCCACAGATGGCAGTCAGATTTTGGCAGATGATCACTTATTTGCATGACAAGTCTATGCCATTTTTGGTTTTCAGAAAGGCGTATTTCCTGCTTTCGCTTTGGATGCGCTCCGTCAGCTACACTAACAATTGATTATGATGTGTGCAGTTTACTCCGGATTTCTAAACCTAAAGATTTGTGTCTCTACTTTGAATCAGTCCTGGTTCTAATGATGAGTATCTTTCCCTGCTCTCGTTTTCGCTTTCTATTGCTGCATTCCTTTTTCTCCAGGCTTAGTGATTAACAGTACCTGACTCTCTTCCTTAACACCATCCAGTGCAATGCATTTTTGCTTAACAGCACTGGGAGATGTGGACAATTGTTTAGTGTCCTTAACATCAAATTGTCCCCCCACCGACTGAGTTGTGATCACGAGCAGTGACAGGAGACCAAACACTATCTTGAAGCCATCGTATCTTTTAAGAAGCCTGTAGCTACCATAATGACGTGGTGGGCCACTTTTCTTTCAAACTCCTGTCACTCCTGTTGATGGAAAGTTGCCTCAGAGCCGATGTTGCGGCTGTAAGCAGTCCGACAAAGTGCTGCCCCGAGGGCCTGAACACCGAGAGATGCATAAACACACTGTGACGCGCTCAAGACTGTATTGCTATGATTTATTCCCACCACACGTAAAATACAACTAGCAATGCAGTTACTAAATGAAAAGTTACCTCGCGAGTGGAAATAAGTGCGTTAGTGCGGCGGCACTTTGTTGGACTGCTTACAGCCGCAGCATTAGTCAACAGAAAGTGTTGCGCTCCCAGGTGAACAGGTGAAGCAAACCGATATGTCATCACTTCCACTCAAACCGCCATGAAAACGCCCACCACCTACAATATAAGTGCACAATATAATAATCAGTAAATAGTATAAATGAGACCATAAACAGCATACAGTATGAGGCTCCTACAGCCGGTGTGTACATCAAAAGAAACCAGCTGCTCCGTATTTAGAGCCTTGGTTCTCTGGTTACCGAGGGTTGTGGATGTTTTGTTCCTCTTTCTAAGAAGTGTCTCAGCTGTTCCATGACGGTGCACTTTCATCTTAAAGGGTCATTTAGTGTGTTTTTTTTTTCTTCAACTTGGAACCTATTTTCCCATGCATTGGTGTCTAAGTGACACATATTTTTTTTATTTTTTTTTATTTTTAATAAACAACAATCTTTGAAATTGGTCCAGTATTGAGCAAGAAAGCTGTAACCGGTAGCCACGGACCGGGCTGCAGTGTAACCCTGCAGGGCAGCTGTAGTCTGTGCACTGTGTTCCAGTGCAAATTTTGGGCCCAGACTTGGGTTGCACGATATTGACAACATGTGATATTGCGATATCAATGTTAATTTTGATATTTTTAAACCTACGTAAAATTACAAAAGTTACGGGAAAACGCATCAAAATAGATTCGCAACAAATACAACACAAGGTTTATTTCAACTGACAGGCATATTGGACTGGTACAACAACTTGTGCCAGTTGATATCACTATGTAAAAAAACGATATATTGTGCAGCCCTACCAGACACATAAACATATGAAAATAGGTTGAAAATACCCGAAGTTCCCCTTCATGTTGCTTCACACTGTGTTTTCCTCTCCTAGCTGTTTTCTCCTCTATCTTTCCTTTCTGTATTTCCCTCAGGCTCATGAGACTCCATTTCCAATTTCCAGAATGGATGGTGCACCTGAGCTAGTCTAAACCACTTTATTACTGTGTCTCATTTTCACACTGCTCTCATGCTGGATGACAGGAGATGAGACACTGCGGCCCTGCAGCACACCATGAGTATCCAGAGTCTGGGAGGAGCTATCGGGGATTCTCTAGGCTCTAGCCTGACGGTGCGTATGAGTGGAGCAGGCGGCGGCCGGAGCGCTCTCTCTCTGAAGCCGCCTTCCTCCGGACGGATTGCCTCTCTGTTCCAGGCCATGGTCCCCACCGGCTACACCAAGCTGCAGGAGGAACGGCTCGCCATGGTGGACGTCGGAGTCAAGCCCGAGCTCGCCTCGCTCCAGAACGGCTACAGGCAAGAGCCGTCGCACGTAGAAGGCTCCCGACGGCTCCTGGACCGGGCCTCGCGCTCCTCCGTGACTTTGTCCGACTGCGGGGACGGAGTCTACTCCGAAACGGAGCCCATGCTGGCCGAGAGGAGGCTCTCCGGGGAGGAGGCGGACGAGGAGGCGGAAGAAGAAGAAGAAGAAGGGGAGGTGGAAGGGCAGAGGTCGACCAGGCAGAACATGCCCAAGGAGTCGCTGCTGGCCATGGCGCTGCAGATCTTGCTGCCTTTCCTGCTGGCTGGATTTGGAACCGTTTCAGCTGGAATGGTGCTGGATATTGTGCAGGTAAGCCGAGCTACAATGCAACCATTATTCGGAAAGAAACAAGCAGCATGGTTGAGCGCTCGAGACAGAATGGCATTAAAGGCTAATGCCAGTTTATTTATTTTCCTAACACTGTACTCCCGCAAAGTAATTACTGAGACGTGGGAACATAAAACTAAGAAACACGGTCAGTCAGACAATCACACTGGTTGTAAACAACTCAACAGTTTATCGAGATTATCGAAACCACTTTTTTCTTTGGAGGTAAATCCAAAAGTAAGTGCACTTAGGGCCAGGGTCCAGCAGCCAAATGGCGAGTGTTTGTATTTATTATAAGGATCCCCATTAGCTGCGGCCTAGACTACCAGTTAGTCTTCCTGGTGGGGTCCAACACAACATTAAATCAGACTATATTTAAACATTTCATGACTCTTACAGAAAATAAAAGAAACACAATATCTGTATATACAACTAAATAACAGAAAACAACCAAAAAATAAGGATATATATATATATATATATATATATATATATATATATATAAAAAATATATAATATATATATATATATATATATATATAATTAAAAAAAACAAGAAAATAAAGAAATATCTTGAAAACATATTACAGTATATTACATAGCTAACATCAAGGTAGCTCACATAGACAAGGAAAGAAATCAAATATTTCCAACCACACAATAAGATAACAAATAAAACCGTACGATCAGTTATTTAAGTGAAGGTAAGATTTGACTTTCTTTTTAAAATGTACCTTTCCTTTGATAAAACATATGTTACTTGGGAATGGTCAAATTTGTAGAGCTGCCACCTCTTAGTCGATTAGTCGACTAATTGGTCGTTTTGGTCTTAGTCGACTAAGATTTCTTTAGTTGATTAATCATTTTTTATGCTTATTCATGCTTAATTACTTATTTCCAAGAAACTTCTGAGCACATTTATGGTAAACACAAGATTTAAAGTGGTGCTTTTGCAGGATTAATTGTGGAGAAACTCAGTTTTACAGATGGTTAATTAACTACATTTATATTGTGCTTTTCTAGTCTTAACCACCTCTCAAAGCGCACAGCTCTGTCAATTAAATCAACTAATCGATGAGTCGACAAAATCCTGTAAGTGTTAGTCGACTAAGAATTTCTTTAGTCAAGGACAGCCCTACAAATTTGACCAGCCACTCAATAGATAATTGATATATTGGCTGTTGAGTGAAGCCCATCTTCCAGCCACTTGCATATTTTACCTGCATTTGGCTGGTAACCACAATTATTTTGGTTAATATTGAAATCGCACTTATTTAACACGATTACTCATTGACTTTTGCAAAGACGTTGCATTAATGAACTTAAAGGTGCTCTAAGCGATGTTGGGTGATGTCACTTCTTGTTGACGTTCAAAGTATTGTCAAACAAAACAGAGGCTAGCTCGCCCCTGCTCCTCCCTTCCACGCACTAATTCTCACTAGCCAGCTTCCTCTTCTTTTAGCAAACTAGCAAGAGTGGATGGCAACAACAGTTCAAACCGGGGTCTTTGCCTTTACATGGTCAGCATCTTAAAGCCTTAAGCGTCACGTATACTGGAGCACGGTAAGTGTGCGTGCCGCCGTTGAGACTGCATCACTACCCCGCAGATTCCAAACCAACACAGGGTCAGAAGGGTTATACATTTCTCCGGTTTAGGGGCTAGGAAACGCCAGAGCAGGGGGAATGGGAGGTGTAAACGTAGCAAAAGATCTTCATTTTTAAACCAAAACGTTGCAATGTAAATGTAGCCCTAGTCTAGACTAGAAGTCTGACTTATGGGACCTGTTTAAGTTCCACATGCTAGCATTTGAAAGATCTGGTTCATGGATGCATATGCAAACGATGAGTTCTAGCTAGCGCCGTCTAAATGATAGCGTAGCATTTTAATTTGAACGTCAAATGAGGCCGAGTGAAAGTGCAGTAGTTAGGTCAGACGTGATGTTCTGTGTTCCGTGCTTGTGTCCTCCGCAGCACTGGGAGGCATTCCAGTTCATCACGGAGATCTTCATCCTGGTACCAGCGCTGCTCGGCCTCAAGGGAAACCTGGAGATGACCCTGGCCTCGAGGCTGTCCACAGCGGTGAGACAAACACACACACACACACACACACACACACACACACACACACACACACACACACTTGGGCTGGCAATCACCAGAGGCCTCCGCGACATGATATTATCACAATACTTATGTCACAATACTTTGTTTAACAACTTTCAGCATATTGCGATGTATTGTGCAACTTATTACCTTTTTTTCCCCCCCCAACTTCGAATTATGTCCCCAAAGGAAAACTGTGTCAACATCCTTTTTTTTTCCCCCAAAAAGGAATATTCAATTTTGCAAAATGGGATTGTCAAGCAGACAAACTGGCCAACACTGTGATGCAAACCTGACATACGTGTTTATTATGCTAGTACCAAAACGTTAAATTCTCATGTGCAGTTCATACAATGAAAGATCGATACTTGGCGTCAATTCATCCAGGGTGGGATTTTCGGGGTGGCATGCATGGGATTTCCCCCTTTCTGGTCTACAGATCCCTGCCTCTACAGAATTATTGTCATCCCTGGTGGAGACAAAATGTATCCCCCCCAAAGTGATCAATGCTACTTCATCAATAGACCATATATTAATTATATATCTACAATAGAAGTATTTAAAACTAAGTACAGCGCTGTGATGTGAACATTAGTGCGATAGAAGGATAAAATCTGAGCAGCAGTTGCTGGTTGTATTTAGCCGCTCCAGAGATCCAGGACTCCAGGACTCCGGCTACCAGCGGCAGTTGTTTATCCGCCAACAGGTGACTGTGAGTCGGGTACAGGCACCGCCAGATGACGCTCCTTTCAGGGGCCGTGGTAGTGGAGTTTAGCCAGAAAAAGTGAGCGTCATGCGGCGATGGCAGTTAAGTTTAGGTACCAAAACGACTCGTCAAGTTCAGCAAAAAGATGGTGTTTTGGATTAAAACCCTCCCGAGGAACGACAGGTGACAGGAATTTTCTTTTCGCCGCAAAGTGAACTCCGCTCTCCGATTTGAAAGCGCTGTGTTTTACGTTGACACCACGTTATGCTATTTCATTTTGAGGTTATTTTCCATCGAACATTGAAGTTCATACAGTAAGTGTTTGGCATGGCCGGCCCGTGTTTTTGTTTTTTTGTTGTCCATGATCAAAAAATATCCTCCTCTCTATGCTTTTTTTCACAAATCGCATCATGCACGTATGTAGAGCTGGGCAATATATCAATATTATATCGATATCGTGATATGAGACTAGATATCGTCTTTGATTTTGATATCGTAATATGACATAAGTATGGTATTTCACTGGTTTTAAAGGCTGCATTACAGTAAAGTGATGTAATTTTCTGAACTTACCAGACTGTTCTAGCTCTTCTATTATTTGACTTTACCCACTTAGTCATTATAGCCACATTACTGATGATTATTTATAAAAAAAATCTCATTGTGTAAATATTTTGTGAAAGCACCAATATTCAGCACTACGATATTGCTGTGGTTTCGAGGTATTTGGTCAAAAATATTGTGATATTTGATTTTCTCCATATCGCCCAGCCCTACATGTATCCATATAGTATTGCCAAGTAAAATATCGCAGTGCTATGCTGTATCGATTCCCCCTCCCTGCCCCTTATACACACACTGGCTCTCTCTGTGAATGACACACTAGCAGGGAAGTATTTTTATGTTCAGCCTGATGTGCGAGGAAACTAATTACAATGCTAATGCTCAGTTGGAATGGATTTGTCACTAAAAGGTTTCGGTAGTAAAAGTGCAATGGAAATAAATGAATGCATATATTGTGATGTAGCGAACATTCAGCTTGCACGACTGAAGAACTGACATCCCATACATTCTCATAATGCAGATACGCTGCATTGCCTCGGTTTGCTTTTTCATTTTTTTTCCCCCGCTACAGCCTAGTCGACAGAAAGCTATTTAGTTTTTTTTTTTTCATATTATGTCGCAACGTTGGAAACGTTTCCAGCCAGCCCTCACAACATGTTCTCTTAACTTTTTAGATGTGTGAGGTCATCGTGTGGGTGCGTTTGTTTGTGTGTGTGTGTGGCGCTGCATCATTCTTTGCGGTGACGTCTCATCTGCACAGACTAAGCCTCTCTCGGCGTATAGTCTGTTGGTGACATCCCAGTCTGTAATTACAGCTGGAGCGTCTTCTCTGTCAGGTGAAATGGAGACAAAAACACAACAGTGGAATACTGACCTTGTTTGTCAGTGCAGCTGTGTCGGCGTTCACTGCCGCCTTCTAAATTCAAGTTCTAATTCAGGCAAGTGTCTGTTTTTTTTCCCCGACGAGGGCCGGTTGGGGCCGGTCCCAGACTGATAGCAGAATTAATGTAGAGCCCAATTGTTTCTGTGGTAACAGAATCATAGACGGAATCGCAAAATTCAGAATTTAAAAAGTCCATTCCATGAGACAGATTCCATACATTATCCTACTTTAAGTCAACGCTAACAGCTAACGAGATTTGAAAATATGACTACGTCTAAGTTTCCAACGGAGTCGTAAAAAACCTGTAGTTTTGGAAAAGGTCTTAAAATGCTCATATTATGCTCATTTTCAGGTTAATAATTGTATTTAGAGGTTGTACCAGAATAGGTTTACATGGTTTAATTTGCAGAAAACAGCATATTTTTGTTGTACTGCACATTGCTGCAGCTCCTCTTTTCACCCTGTGTTTTGAGCTCTCGGTTTTAGTTACAGAGTGAGACATCTCACTTCTGTTCCATCTTTGTTGGGAGTTGCACATACACAGTACCTAGGTAAGGACTACTAGCCAGTCAGAAGCAGAGTATGAGGGTGTGCCCTGACAGTACCTAGGTAAGGACTACTAGCCAGTCAGAAGCAGAGTATGAGGGCGTGCCATGCTAGCAGCTAGGCGAGCATTATAACGTTTGTTACAAAGTGACCACGTTTGTCTCTGAAGTAAAGGCTGGACTACAGTAGAGCTGTTTGGAGCAGTTGGTGAACAGTGTTTTCTGTTGGAGATGGTAAATCCCTTTGGGGGGGACTTTAGGCTTTTTCACTTTGTAAACCTGTAACATGATCAAAAAAGATATATAACACAATAAAGGTAAGGGGAAAAAGCCAAAAAGCATAATATGAGCACTTTAAAATACATTAAAAAAGAATACCCAGTGGCTTAGGCCTGGCGGCGGTCATCTTAGGCTGGCAATACACTGGGGGAAAACATTGTTATTACTATGGAAAGTTTAATGCAAGAATTATTTAGCAGCATATTGAAGGCATTTTGGTGTACGAGCTTTGCGGATTAGGAATAAGTGGAGGAATTTGCTGATGTAGCAGAGTGAGGGGTGATTTCCTGTAGACGGAGGTGGGACGGGCTGCTGCAATCAGGATGTCGAATGTACTGCTCCACTTCAGATCTCCCTTAGCAAACAGTATAACAAGGCAAGAGCAGTGAGGAAAGAAACAGGTTTGCCTGATCGAGCGTGCATTCATTTGCAGCTCGTGATTTCCCATGAAACTGCGTCATAAATAGGGCCGGGTACCGAATTTGATACTTTTTAGGCAGCGAACGAATTGCATCCTTAGTGTTGAAAAATGCCTTGTCATTCAATAACCAATTTCAATCCCTAAGTAGTAAATCTCATCAGAGTGAGTGAGCCAATAAGCATGCAGCATGCTTCTACCAAGATCTGAAAATGTTAGTGTTTGGCTGTCTAACTTGACACGTCTTAGAGACACGCGATAAAAACTCTTCTTTACAGAGACTTTTCACGTAGCAGGTGCTAAAAAATAAATAAAAAGATTTGTGCCGTAATGTTGTAATTAGAGCTGTAACAATTCCAAATGTTGCTGTAGAATTAATTTGCTCAGAAATAATTGAGGTTTTGCTTTTAGTCAAATTAAAAAAAAGTCATAAACCTGTGTTACTACAAGGGGTTTTCGTGGGGTCTAAACAAGTCTAAAGTATAAAAATCACAATTTTAGACTTTAAAAAGTCTTAAATTCACTGAAGTATTGCGTTCTAGGTCTTAAATAATTGTAAACCGGTCTTAATTGTCCTACGTCTAATGCTCATTCTAACGCTTAGTAAATAACTGAATTTAGGACTTGGTTACTAACAGCGTATTGGAAGCCTTCTGCTTTTATGCAAAAAAGTAATTCATTTTGTGACTAGACTTCCTTTTCTTTTTTTTAATGTTGTGATATAGGTTTTAAATTGAGTTCATAATGAGCTTAAAAAAGTCTCAAATTTGACATGGTGAGACCTGCAGAAACCCTGTACTACCGTCCTGTCCACAAGTGCACAAAGCACTTGTTCAGCGGAACCTGTGTGTCCACGGCTCTGTGTTTGTCTCCACTACTCAGACTCTTGCACAGTAGGAACAAAAATCTGAAGAAGTGACACAGCACTCGTCCTGTCGGCCCCCGGCCCCCGGCTCTTGGCATACACGCTCCACATTCACACTGCTGTGTCAAAACGGACAGCAGAGCTCAGCGGGAGCTGACACTCCTCACTGGTGTCTCAAAAAGACTCTTAGGGACAAAACTAACATCTAGTTTAACAAAATCTTCCCTTATTCCATTACCTTCCACCTTTTTCTCTCTCTCTCTCTCTCTCTCTCTCTCTCTCTCTCTCTCGCTGTCTCTCTCAATCTTTCAATATTTTTTTTCAATTTCATGTTGCTTTATTGGCATGACAAAAAAAATACATCTGCGTTGCAAAAGCATAAGAACAAACATACATGTAAACAGCAACAAGGAGTAAATACGTCGGATATAATAATACAAGTGAACAGGATAATTATTATATTATTACAGATAATAAACAAATTCTGTGCATGTCCCTCAAAGGGTACATTGAAACAAAAAACAAATTAATAAAGTAATTTTGGGGTACAATAGTTCTGAAAAATAGCTTTAAGCAGCAATTGGACAGGCCAAGCAATCAGCCCGTTCCAAACGGGCACTCTACTAGTGCATAAAATGCTACAGGCTTTTCATGGGGCTCTGGCATATTCACAGGCAGTCATCGAAAACCCACAGAATGTTACTAATTGTTTTTCTTCATTCTGTTCTACCTCAAAACACAGGTGAATGTGGGCAAGATGGATTCTCCCATAGAGAAGTGGAATCTAATCATAGGCAACCTGGCACTGAAGCAGGTAACACGCACAGTTTAGACCTAAACTATTTACTGTACATGCATGAACAGCCATTATTGCCCTTTTCATTGACAATGAATCAATACTGCAATGATTGTTTGAATTGTTTTGATTAGCTTAAATTTAAATACGCATTTTCCTTTTCCAACCGAATGCCTCTACTGATTTGTGTTCCACATTTGGCCATTAAAAGAATGTAATTGAATTATATTTAACATAGGCACACAGTCTCACCTGCATACTGTCCTATTTATATGACACTATGGATGTTCTATGGTCTGTAATATTCTTGATACACATTGCCGCTGACTACCAATGGTGGTCCTTTTTTGGATTTAGATTGCTGTCTTATTTATCTCTGTCTGTGTAAGACTGCGTACATGCTCCTGCTAATCATCTACCCACACACTAAATAAACACCGCACAACACGTGCAATGTCACTGTGTTTTCATGGACTGTTTGTCTGACATGTCCCGCAATAACACGCTGGTTAACAGGAAGAAAATCTACCTGGACATGATGTTACTCACAGTATTACCACAGTCCTGTTTATATGGAACATTACCTAACCTCCTGCTAATCCTGTAAGCACTGTTTTTGCACACACAGTTTGCGTTGTTTTCTCTACTCTAGTGAAAGAGCACTCCATCTCTCGCTCTCTCTCTCTCTCTCTCTCTCTCTCTCTCTCTCTCTCTCTCTCTCTCTCTTTCTCTCTCTCTCTCTCTCTCCTCCAGGTTCAGGCCACCGTGGTGGGTTTCCTGGCTGCCGTAGCAGCCGTGGTTCTCGGTTGGATCCCGGAAGGGAAGTTCCAGATGAGCCACGCTGTGCTGCTCTGCTCCAGCAGCGTGGCCACGGCCTTTATAGCCTCCCTGCTGCAGGGTAAACACACAAACACACACACACAGTGACAGCTGAGTACCCCAGTTTAAAATAAGCTGTTAATACTGTGACTGGAGAAACTGGGTCACTTCTGTTCCCTTCCCAAACAGTCTTTATTCCTAATCTCACATGCATTTTAAAAAACAGGTATGTCTCTCTGACAGACTGGTTGTGTAATGATGTCTGAAGGGCACACCAGTTACGTGATGACCGCTGACCCTTTTCGTTCAGGTATCATCATGGTGGGTGTAATTGTGGGTTCCAAGAAGACGGGCATCAACCCAGACAATGTAGCCACACCCATTGCCGCCAGTTTCGGGGACCTCATTACCTTGGCGATCCTGGCCGGGATAAGCCAAGGCCTCTACAAGTGCCTAGGTAGGTGAACAGTTACTCCTTTTAGAAACCGCTATATAAGTACATCAGGAGTGGCTAACAATGTCCAATGAGCCAACAGTCTGCATGTTTTTGTGCTGGTGTTAAAACTGCCAACGGGCCAATCCAACCAGATCGAGACCACCTGAAAAGCTGAGGCTGGAGGGTAAGGCCTCCCTCAAGAGCATGTCCGTATCAGTTCCCAGATAAGTGAGTAAAATTATTTATGATATACAAGGTCGGGTTACAGTCTGGACTAATAATGTTCATAATAATGAGCTCCTTGTAAGTAGCACTGCACGATATGAGGAAGATATCTAATTGCAGTTATTTTGACTGATACTGCGATGTGATTCGCGATATTGGAGGGAATGACCCCTTAGCTGAAAGAGACATGGAGCAGGGACCCCTTACTTTCTTTTGTCTAAACTTAAGTTGCATATTAAACTGGGCCTATACAATAACGTGTAGGGTGGCCTAAAGCCTCTACACATACTTTTTATTATTGTGCATAGAATACTAAGGTATTACAATAATAATTGACATATTAACCCTCCTGTTTAAAAAAAGTTTCTATATCAGAAATTTGAGTTTCTTTCAAACAAATTGTCGAAAAAACAAAGAAACGTGGATGGTTCCTTACAACCATTACTCTTCACAAGTAAAATAAATGATGGGTTCGCTACTTTCATCGAATTTGCGTGTTTTATTAAATTTTTATAGCATTTGAAAAAAAAAAGATAAAAGAACGTTGAAAAAGGTGGAAAAAAGCTTCAAAAGCACAGAAAAAATTCTACAAAAAAAATTTGAAAAAGTGACACAAACGTTGGAAAAACTCCACCTAAACGTTGACATATTTAATTTCAAATTTTGACCCAGAAAAACTGAAAGTTGCAGGTCGACAGGAAGACAACACAAGGGTTAATATATTCATACATGATGTTTTAATGTTAAACATACATGTAGGACCGTTAATCCTTAAGCTTACCTGTCTGTGGATGCTTAGTGGCTGCCGTACCTACAAGGCAAATTTGCATGTCATCCATGTTATTTTATAAATAAATAAATCACAAATAGGCTGATTTATTTTTGCTGATAATATGTTGGACTCATGTTTATGTATATATTTTAGACCTATTTCAAGTTTTGGCAGAAAAAAAGAAAAAAAATATTAAACAATAACTTGGTGATATGTTCTAGTTTCCTCTCTCCTCTGTGACAGTAAACTGAATATCTTTGAGTTGTGGACAAAACAAGACATTTGAGGACGTCATCTTGGGCTTTTTGGGAAACACTGATCCACATCTATCACAATGTTATGACATTTTATAGACCAAACAACTAATTGACAATTAAAATAATCGTAAGGTGCAGCCCTAGATTGAAGTAACACAGAACTCATTTACAATCACTTCATTTGGTCAATCTTCTCTCTGTTAGAAATGTTTGTAGAGCCCACATCTTTGCTTTCTGCGGTGGCTTTTGTAGTGAGACACTTCCCTCTGTCGGCCAGTAGAGGTCCTTCCTGCCTCGCTCTTTAGTTGCAGAACAGACCGTCTCTTTCCCCTCCCACCACCACACATTCCACATGTTTAATTCATGTCACACCCAGACCTCCGTTGCACCACCTTGTCTCACTTAACACAGCGTACACTGGGACCTGTTTTCTCTTGGAAAGACTCCTGATATTAACTAATCCTGTCTGGTCTAATTGTATGACACAGATGTTTCACCACAGTGAAAGGGAACAATTCAGCGCTGTGAGCTAAATGTATTAAACACACTTCAGATTTCATATTTCCATGACAGTGCAGTGCAGTGAGGCTGTCTGGCTGTGTCACTCTTAGGACAGTGGCTCTGTTGTTCTCGAGCCCAGCCACGCCGACACTTTCCTGCTAAAGTGGAACTAATGGTCAGTTTAACTATCAGCTAAACAGAGTATAAATCCGACAATTACTAGGGCTGGGACGATATGCTTTTTGTCCCGATTAATTTATTTTATGATACGTGGGTTTCGATTTGTATTGCGATTTGTCATATAATGCGATTCTAGAAGGATTGCGATTCAATAGTATTTAGTGTTGACATTTTCCTTTCCTTCTTTAACAAAAACAAAAGTTGAAAAATACACTATATCGTGAGACATTTCTAAAAACGAATGGTTTTCTAAGAAGAATGCACATCACAGTCAGTCAGTCAGTCAGTCTGACATTTATTTACTTTGTAAAGAAGAACATAACATGGATTTTCAGCATTTTTCTGCTTTTCCTTATGCCAAAAACAGATGATGATGTAGTCGCCGTCGGCTGTACTGTATAAACAGAAAATATTTAGGTCAATCATTGGTACAAAAAAGAAATTACAAAAATTGATTCTAGGGAAAAGAATCGATTTAAAAAAATACATACATATAGATACATAAGATTTTTCGATCCTCCACCCCTAATGATTACCTATGCCGATGAGAACTTAAAGGTGCCGTAGGTAGGATTGTGAAGATTTAGGACTTAGCCAAAAAATGTGAACGTCAACAACTTCTCAGTCCCTCCCCCCCTTTCTACTAAAGCCCAAAACGGTCTCCTAAGCCCCTCCCCCCACAAGGGAGAATGAATGCGTGTGCATGAGCAGTAATTGACACGCAGTTAGACACACCCCCCCCTGCCCTGATTGGTGCATCTGAACAGGGAGCGGTGGATTTTTACAAATACCACTACAGGCTGTAGGTGGTGCCAGAGGAGCTGGATTTTTTTTAAATGACCTGCTTCATGTAGTTCTACTGGAACATAGGGTCAGTTTCAGCAGATATGACAGAACGTTACTTTTAAAAGTCTTACCTACTGCACTTTTAATGGCTCTAATGCTTCTAATGTTGAGGAGTAGAGATGAGACACCAGCGAGACTGCAGTAGCTGCAGGAGCCAGGTCGAGCGCAGTCAAGTTTATTCATGAAGTGTTTTTAACAAACAGGATTGTTAGAGAGAGCTTCACTGAGAGGGCTCAACAATACATAAAAGCAGCACCACCAAGAAATGGGGCCAAAGCCTGTGAGCGTGCACAGTTGTGTGTTTGTGTGAATGTGGCAACACTGGGCCATTTCAGGGCAGTCCATGAGAGAATTTAAACCATCATGTAGACAAAAAAGGAAGGAATGGCTAGTATTGAGTAAAAAAAAATATGGCTGGGTCTAGACTCAAATACTGAGAAACTGACTACATTTACACCTGCAGAATGGGAGTCATATACACACATCCATTTGTTATGACAAATTGCCCACAATTACAAAGAGAGGGGACATTATCCTCCCATGTTTTTTAGTATTCTTTTTTAAATTCACCACATCATTATGGTCAGCCATAAACTGGCACAAGGCTGTGCCTGAAAAAAAAGTGCCAGAAAGCTGAACAGCTCCAGAGTTACATGTCTGGATTAAAGTTTGTGTGCTAATATATTTACCAGACCACTTTAAAGTAGCAATTTTCGAACAAAAATACTGTATGGTGTTACAAAGTGGGAGCTATGTTTGAAAGTTGTCTTTGAATGGTATCTCAACATAGAAACAAGTGAGTGTGCTGGGTAATTTAACGATATTACAGATGTATTTCATGGCCATCACTTTTAAAACTTTATGGGTTTGAGAACCGAGCAGCCCCAACTCAAAATAATTTCCTGTATCTACGTCATGTGGGTTTCACGACTGCCACACCTCTTTAGGGGACTATAGCAGCATGTCCGGAGTGTATTCTCTAAACGTTAGAGTAGTAGGCCCTACAGTATCTGAAAAGCCCCTCATGCTGTGAGGTCTCAGCTATCTTCATAGAGGGGCAGCTGGTAATATGCATTAGCCAGATCAATTGAAGAGAACACCTTTGCACCTTGTAAGTTTGCAAACAAGCGATCCAGTTCCGCTGAGACAGAAGCCCTTACAGCAAAAGGCAGTGGTCATAGTTTTTTTGACGTACAAGTTTGACAATATGGTTGATTTTCACCTGATGCACAAAGCTGTTACCCTGGAATTCTGGAGTTCTCACGAGAGCACACTCTGGCAATGAGCAATGATGCTCATTAACTATGCCCTTGGAGCCGAGCTGCACCAATCACATCGGTGTATCTGATATAGGCGGGCCAGAGGCGAGCTAAACAGATGACTACAGCGCTGCGACGTCCAAGTCCGAAATCAGTCAGTAAACATTGGTCGTAGTGTTATCCAATTGCGTGCAGTGATATTTTCAAATGCATGCTTGGTGCCGCCTCTCGAGTTGGGCCATTTTCATTACTCATAGTTTTCATTACTCAGATTTCATTACTCATTACTGGGATTTGGGTCTGGATTTCCAGGCTACAAAGCTGTGTGCACATCCGATGTAAGGAGCAGCAGGGATGCAGAATGCAGGTGTAGAGTCTGAAGTCAACACAGGACCAGGAGGAGCAGTGGACGGAGGTCGGACAGTATTGCCTTGATGTTTATTAAGGCAGCCATGTGAAAGAGCACGTGGATGAGGAGGTCATAACTCCTCTACTCACTGTGACGTGTATGCATCCAAGCACAGGAGTTATTTTCCTTGTGTAGGTCACCAGCTGACTAGTAGGCGGGACTTATCGTAGATGTGGTGTGGCAAAATGGACACTGCAGAGCCTGTATCCACAACTAGTCTAAGCTCATTGGCAACGGAAGCGGATGTCCTGACAAGGGTCTCTCAAGTACAGCACAGTCAGTGTAGACAGCTCTATCTCATACACATCACTGGTTTTGAGTGAGCAGCAAACGCATGCAAAGTGTTCAACTTACAACACGTTGCCTTGGCTGCAGGGCACTGAGGGAAATTAGCTACATGTTTGTCAGAACCACATCTGAAACGGCTACGAGAAAGCAGTAGCATTGGCAGCCTTCTTAGAGTCTAATGGGAGAAGTGAAAGAGAACACAGATTATATAGATAAATACTGGACCCTTTTTTCAAGCCGCATATGTCACAGACATTCTGACACAAATCAGGAGAAAGTTCACTAAAGGGTTGTACTTAGTTGTCTTAATTAATCATAGGTGTGTTTTGGGCGTAACATGCAATAAAGCAATCAGTATTATTTCCCATTCCCTTTAAAAGCCAGGCGCGTTTTGCTATTTGAATGACGTGAACGCTGGACGGGAAACTGACAACTGCGTCGGTCTTAAACTAGCAAAGACACTTGCGTCGGGCTTTGCGCTGCGCCCTGGGTGCAAGCTAGGGCCCGTACTGTTAAAAAGTTTGAAAAATCCTGCTTCAGGTGCATAGTTAACCCCGTGAACAGGATTCCTGGGCGGAGAAACGTCTCACTCATCTCACTGGTAGTTTTTACATATGCAAACTCATGCTTGGCTTCGGATGCACTTCTGTCATCACAAAGCAGGGTAGCTAGCAGTACTTCAATATTAAAATCCCCATTCTTTCCCGTGCATTAGCAGCATCTTGCCATTTCTCAGCTAAAAGAGAGAGTTGAGAGTTGGCAGCCGCACCATTCTTTTTCCTGGCAGAGCGTTTTAGCGGAATTTATTCCACCAGAGATGGACAGGAATATCAATTGTTAGTTCATTTGGTTTATTCCCGGCAGCAGGACAACTCAATGGCAGGGTGGCAGAGGTTCATGTAAACCTGTTGACGACCTTAATCGGAGTGTCAGCTCAACTCTGTGCATGTCAATTTAATGTCAATGTAGTGACCCTTGCTTCAGAGGGAGGTGGATTGATTTGGGGAAAAAAAGGCTCCCCTCTCAAATGTGTGCCTCAAGTATATCTTTCTCAGCGTTTTTGGGACTGAAGGTCTGCTATAGCCCATTAATACCCTGAACTGAACATTGGGCCATTTCTGTTCTCCAGCTACCAGACCATGGAGATAATAAATCTGGGACTGTTTCCGTAATGACTGTTATTTACTGCTTGGAACAGGATCCTCCTGGAAACATCTGGTGGTTTGCTCTAAGCAGGTGCTTTACCCTAATTACTCTTTCAAAAATAGTTGTGTTGTGCCATATTGTAGTTTAAACAAAGAGGTACAGTTGTAGAGAGAAAGTGAGCGAGACCTTCCCTGTGTTTGTGTGTATTTCATCTCGGTGCTCCACTTTCCCCTCACATTTGAAACCTACTACGCAGCTCAGGTGGATTGGACACTTAAGCTGGTAGGCTAAATGTGTGAAGCGTTCCCCTTTTCCTAGCTACTTTTCTTTAACCTACAGTGCATATGGAAAGTATTCACAGCACTTTTTCCACATTTCATTATGTTACAGCCTTATTCCAAAATAAATTAAATTACTTTTTTTTCGTCAAAATTCTATACACAATACCACATAATGACAACATGAAAAAAGTTTTTTTTAAATGTTTGCAAATTTATTAGAAATTAAGAACGAAAATATAATATGTACATAAGTATTCACAGCCTTTAATCAATACTTTGTTTGTTTCTCATGGTCTGAGAGTCTTTCAGGTGCCTTTTGGCAAACTCGAAGCGGGTTGCCATGTGCCTTTTACTAAGGAGTGGCTTCTGTCTGGCCACTCTACCATACAGGCCTGATTGGTGGAGTAATGGTCGTCCTTCTGGAAGGTTCTCCTATCTCCACAGAGGAACCCTGGAGCTCTGTCAGAGTGACCATCGGGTTATTGGTCACCTCCCTAACTAAAGCCCTTCTCCCCCGATCGCTCAGTTTAGAGGGACGGCCAGCTCAAGGAAGAGTCCTGGTGGTTCCAAATTTCTTCCATTTATGGATGATGGAGGCCACTGTGCTCATTGGGACCTTTTTAAAGCAGCAGAAATGTTTCTGTACCCTTCCCCAGATCTGTGCATCGAGACAATCCGGTCTCGGAGGTCTACAGACAATTCCTTCGACTTCATGCTTGTTTTGTGGTCTGACATGCACTGTTAACTGTGGGCCCTTATATAGACAGGTGTGGACCTTTCCAAATCATGTCCAATCAACTGAATTTACCACAGTTAGATTCCAATTAAGCTGTAGAAACATCTCAAGGATGATCAGTGGAAACAGATTGCACCTGAGCTCAATTTTGAGCTTGATTGCAAAGGCTGTGAATACTTATGTACAAGTGATTTCTTCGTTATTTTATGTTTAATAAATTTGCAAAAATCTCAAAAAACTTTTTTAAGTTGCCATTATGGGGTATTATGTGTAGAATTTAGAGGAAAAAATTTATTTAATCCATTTTGGAATAAGGCTATAACATAACAAAATGTTGAAAAAGTGAAGCGCTGTGAATACTTTTCCGTATCCACTGTAAATGGAGAACCTCACAATGTTAAGGAAAGCTGTGTATGGACAGGAATTTGTCACAAATGGTGGATTTGCAGCATCTACTGTAAATGTTCGACGGAGCAAATGCTTCTGGGACTGCAAGTCGTGTTTCCTTTTGTTAGTTTTAGTTTACCTCAAGCTCAAAAAAATGGGAAAGAAAGTCAAGCACCTTTTTTTTTAGTTCAACCAGCTCATGGTTTGAACGGTTTAGCCTGGCCTTAAGGGTGGCAGGTTGGTCCACCACTTTGGTCCAGATTAAAGCATAATATCAAAAAATTATTTCACGAATTGCCATGGGATTTTTTTAACAGACATTGATGGTCCATAAAGGATGAAGTTAAATGCGTTTGGTGACTTTTCATTTAGTGCTATTCTGAAGTTGACATGTCTGGTTTTGAGTGAACTATCTCGGTCACTTTTGGAAGTATTGCTTCAGGCAGTCACGGTTCCTAGACGAGGTATCCTTCTAACTTTCATGATCCCCTGACTTGTCCTCTAGCGCCATCATCAGGTTGAAATGTAATATGTCCAGTATTTTGGTTTAGGCCCACATACCTTCAAAACTAATGACATTCCTTTCAGCCTGAGCCATACTTTGCATGTATTGCTAATGTTGGGGACCAAGAAGCTGGTTAAACAGTGATTTGGCTCAGATTGAGTTGACTGGTGAGACACAAGGGAGGCAAGACAAAGGATCTTGGCCTACATGTGAATCCCAAAGCCAGTTTCACCGAACTCCTACGAGCCGCCACTTCACAAGATGGAGAAAGTGCATTCAAACACGAGGACGGCAAGGCAGACTGGTGGTGAGACAAAGAACTGCTTCACACCTGTGACCAGGTTGCAGTTTTCCCATTGGTCGCCGGGTCCTTGAATGCACCACCCCGCCACTAGGAGGCGGAGGAAGGATAAAAGCTGTCCGCGTTTGTGTTTCTTTGCTTTTCACGGTAACCCCCGGTTGCTGAAAGGAGGCACTGGTCCGGATTAGTAAGCCAGCATCACCTCGCTGGTCGAGATTTGAGCTGGGACAACTTTATATCGGTCTGATATAAAGGGGATCCGAGGAAATACTGGCCGAAGTATTCCCTCATCTGCAGCGGGTTTAATCAGCCTGGATTCAAGAAAAGGACGGCGTCCTGTTTCTTGTTTGGTCGACCTGGATTACGTCTTGTCCCTCTGCTTCGGGATTTAAACGGATCGTTAAACTCTGGCAAGAGTTTTAACTGACAAACAACGCACACAGTAAGAGGCTTACACAGTTCTGGGCAGATATTAGAACTAGTGCGTTTTGTTCTGTTATTAATGAGCAAAGGGTTCGCTACCATTGTTGCCATTAATGTGATCTGATTTAATCATGTACTGGTCCATATGTGATTATTAATCTGTGCTGTGAATGTATAAATTGATCACTATACTCTTTGATTTATGTTGTGTTAAGTAGCTGGGTATAACCGTAATCGCTACCTGCTTAAATCACTCCTTTCAGGAGTTTAGTTACTGTCTGCGATAGAATCGCGAAAATCAGCTGTTAGTCACTGAATTAGTTATAGTGACGTTCTCCTCAGCAAAACAAAGTCTCAGTCTGTCCTAAACCACACGTTAGCCCAGACCTGAGTGGCTGAGGGGAACTGGGTCATTATCGATAACTAAAGATCAGAGTGCCCCCCTTTTTTTCTTTATTCTTCTTCTCTTTCTTCTCTCTACACACACACACACACCCACAGGCTAGCCGCCACAGAGCTCCCGAGCTAACGCTGCAGGCTAGCTTCACACGTGGAGTCTGCTTACGTTCGGACAGAGCTAACACAGGAACTAGCTACCATACCGACTAAGCGCGCGTGCTGCGTTGCCTAGCAACCCCGGCTTCTTCAGCCCCTCCTCGTGCACGCAGCACCACTACCGCCCACTTGAGGCCAAATAGTTTTGTGCAGCTCACAGGAGTAGCCATTTTGGGTAGTTTTGTGTTAGAAATACATGTCGACATGCCCCTCCTCTCTCACACACACACACACACCCACACCCACAGATGTGTCCATGACACATGCTGCTTTGTTTTGCTTTGTTTTTTGGTTGTGATATTGTAAAAAGGTATATGAGTTTATTAGTGAAGGATTATTGATTAGCCACCGATAATTGTGACGTTAATAAATCTTATTATGCTTAATTAGCAGTTGCTTGTGATTATTTGTGTACTTGTTGTAATAATTGCTGGTCAATCAGGTCCGTGTTTGGATTCACCCCTTCCTTTAATTCCTTTTTAAAGGATTACCACAGAATGAGACTGTTCCACAGTTTGATTATTGGTCCCTGACTTGCAGGGTGGTGCCCCGTTTTTGATTGTTTGTCGATTTGATAAAGTTATTAATAACCATATTCATAACTTTATTAATATTGATAAAACCTCTTTGATAATTTGCCAATGATCAAATCTGTACCCTACGAGAATCCTACACTAATAAGCTAATCTTAGCATGCTAATATGCTAAATGAAGATTGTAAACATGCAAACATTATGCTTGCTAATCATCAGCATGTTGGCATTTTAGAGCCTAGCGAGGGGATTGTCTCTCAGTAAAGCGTGTCATTTGTGCAAAAATGATTTAATGTTCAGTAATACATCACTTAATTCAATTACAATACTACATACATTAATTTCATATCCATTCCAGTAATAAATAGTGACTCCACTCCAGAGCGTAACCGAAATCAGCGAAAATTGCTTGGTGCAGACCTTCATGTCATGCGAGTTGAGAGAGACTCACTTAAACAGTAGCTACCTAACCTGGACCCTATTTTCTCTTTGTGTAAGTAACCGATACAAACAATAATCTCTGAAATTGGTCCATTATTAAGCATAAATGCTCTAACAGACCAGGCTGCAATGTAACCCTATGGGGCAAATGTGCATTGTCAGTTTGGTCCTCTAAAAGTGATTCATTTTGCCACATTATGGAGAGGATCCCTACAGAGATGGACCTTTAAAACCTCTTTAAGACCTTTCTGTTTAACCAGGAACCGCTCTGAAGTCTCTAGCGCTAAACCCACCAGACTCCATTTAAATAAACAATACTTTTAGAGTGTATAGAGCCAACATATTTTCACATGTAGATCGGTAAACTGTGTTTATTTCAACCAAAACTAGAGTTGTGCTGGTTGGAAAAGTGGAAAGACGACCCAAAATGTCTTTTCATAGTTTTATTTTGTTTCTGTCGTCTTTGAATGAAGTGTATTTTACGATGCTAAAATGATGTTTATTTACATGGAGTCTGGTGGGTTTAGCAAACTCAATTTTCGCAGATGTTTTTATGTTTAAAAAAAAGGATCTTACTCTTTAACCGAAAGGTCGACCTCCTTAGAAACCCTTTCATAATGTTGTCAGACACTTAGAATAATAATCTGAGTCTGTCAGCGGCAAAACAAGCACTTTTGTGAACCCAGGGGTTTTCCCTACCGTTACCCTAGTAGTGCATGCTGGGATAAGCTCCAAACTGCCGCCCAAAGAGGAAAAATGAATCGGGAAAAATAAATGCCTCTCTTCCTCTTCCCCCCAGATACCTACCCATATGTGTCGTCACTGGTTTGCGCCTTCTTCATGTGTCTGACTCCGCTGTGGATTGTCATCTCGTCCAAGCACCCGGCCAGCCGCACCCTGCTCTACTCTGGATGGGAGCCAGTCATCACTGCCATGTTCATCAGCAGGTGTGTGTGTGTGTGTGTATGTTACCGTGCGTGTTTAGTGTTCAAAGGGGAAAGAACAGCTATTCTGCGTCTGCACTTGCCAGTGTCTGGTTTGCTTGATGACTCATCCCCAAAACAAATTGCAGCACCCTAGCACACCCACCCTCGAGTCCCCATGAGCCTGGCAGCCTTTCACTAAGACAGCCAGTAGGAAGGGAGTGATTGTCTCGCTCGCCTCGCAATACTCAGTGCAGGTGATGACACATTTCCCAGGTTTAATAGAGCAAAAAGACAATAGAAGTATTGTGTCTGGACACCAGAAGCTATTAAAACTAGGGCTTCAGCTGTCGATTATTTCATAGATTAATCGAGTAATGATGAGAAATACTTTTGCTTTACAGTAAAGAGCAATAGCAAACATACAAAAGACGTTTTCTTTTTTCAAAAAAGCAACCTTTTTTATTGCCTGTATTGCGTACAATAACAGGGATAGATGCTTATATTTTTAAGCACGGGCCACATACATACAAAAGTACATTTTTGGTGGCCCAAATGTAAATCCTTTTCGCCCCCTTCCCCTTCTTGCCTCTGGCTCTTTGCGCTGGATATGCAAAAGAGCTGTTCACTAAGCCCAGGTAAATGTGACCGTACAAAGCTTACAGCAGGGCTATTCAACTACACTGTTCTGGGGGGACACATTTTAAGAAGGCTAATCTACTGAGTGAGGAGTCTCCGGCAGCAGCTAAGTTTACAGACATTTGTCAAAATTTCAAGATTAGTAGCAAACTAATTTAACAGTTAGATTACAAACCGACAGCTTTCGTTTTAGCTTGTTGGTAAAACATGGCTATTAGCATTAGTGGCGTGCTGTAGGCTGGTTGGGTAAAACAGCGCGGTGGACGAGAGCAGCAGACCTTAGTCAGCCTATCTCGTGTCGGGTTCACTCCGAGGAATGGAGGAGTAGACTGGATGTTTTCTACTGAGATGATGTAGCAGCATGTTTGCAGCTTAAAATGATCCCAAACTTTCTGTCGTTTTCTCTCGCCTCTGTCTTCTCTTAAGCCCTCACTATATTCACTGTCTTCCTTCATTTTGTAATCTGCGCCATCAGTCCCTGGATGTATTACGCGTCAGTCTTGTGTCCAGCGCCAGCCCGTTGTGCGCTCGTAATAATTGTCCGTGCGGAAACTTAGCGAGCCGTACAACGTTGGTTACATTGATTAAACGAAGCATCGAGGCAAAGGATTTTGCAATCGAGGATTTTTAGTAATTAAATTATTCGAGTTAGTCGAAGAATCAGCCCTTTCAGCCCTAATTAAAACTCTTGTACTGTCTTTCAGTCTCTCTTACGGTACGTGTCCACTGTTAGCGTCATTTCCATGCTTTCCGCTTTTTTTCCACCCATTCATTGTCTACGGGAGCAGCCAAGCAATCCATTCTGGTAGCGTAGTGGCGACGTTCGAGAGATGTTGAGGTCCAGGCTACTCACGGAAATCTTTTAAACTGGTCGTCGTCGTTCCTAAATTGAAGACCGGTTCAGCAACTGCATAGCTCATTTCTCGCATAAAATGTTTTTCAGAAACAAATTTGGGTGAACCATTTTCCTTCAGTTACTTTCCTAAACGAGCCTCCGCGTAAGTCTATTTTAAAACCCGGGAGCAGACAGCCCCACGTCCAATCAGGTGCAGCCATTGCGCTTGTAGCAGGGTGTAGTCTTTGCTCGTCAGTGGTCATTGAAGATAAATTGATTACTGCTAGTGGCAAACCCATCAAGTGTCCAGTGCTGGGAAGCGGGGTGATCCCTGCCGTCAAAAAAAAAGAAAAAACCCCGCCACAGTGACAGGGTAGCATAAGTCCTCACCACTTGCAGTGCAGCCAATGAAGCTTTTTAAAAGGCCATAGATTCACTGTGGACATCATTTAGATAACGAATGCTCTGTCTTTCTATTTCCATGCGCCCTTTTGTCTCTCTGTCTCTCTCTCTCTCTCTCTGTGTCTCTCTCTTTCACATACACACAGTACCACCAGTTAATGATCTAATTATGTTGTGTTCTGCAGCATCGGAGGACTCATCCTGGACAAAACAGTGTCTGACCCAAATCTGGCTGGCATCGTGGTGTACACGCCGGTTATCAACGGTGAGTCACGGTATTGCCACGGCTTCTTTCTTTTGCTGTGAATGGCTTCAAGGTGTCATTGTTGGATTTGCAATTGTGCCTCCAATGACCTTTACGCCTGGTCCCTCCTTACATGCATGTTCCAATGCCAAAATCAACATAGCATACGCTTCTTCGTTCTGGAAGATTCCAGCATGGCTCAACTTGGAACTTGGACCAGGAATTATCTAAGTTGGTTACTCTTTGTGGGTCCTATGGGTAATAAGTAATGGGTAAGACGTGATTTCCCAGAAAGAAAGACAAACTATTCAGCATAACTATGTAGTTAAATCAAAGACTTTGGATAGTCAGTAAAAGTTAGGTGTGTGTGTGTGTGTGTGTGTGTGTGTGTGTGTGTGTGTGTGTGTGTGTGTGTGTGTGTGTGTGTGTGTGTGTGTGTGTGTGTGTGTGTGTGTGTGTGTGTGTGTGTGTGTGTGTGTGTGTGTGTGTGTGTGTGTGTGTGTGTGTGTGTGTGTGTGTGAACCAGTGTAATTTCTTTAGCAGACTTTTGGGAGAAAAGATGTTTGTCTCGTGTTTTTTTTCCCCTCTCAGTTGTGCAATTAATGCAGTGTCTGACCCTTGGAGCTGAGATATAGACAAGGTGTTTATACACAAGATGGATGACACACCACAGAGTCTGTTTGTCTTGTGCCGTGCGGCTCCCAGGTGTGAATTAATGCGACTGCGAAAGCAGATGAAGCGCCTGGGCCCAGTCAACAGTCCCCGGATAAATAAAAGTTACTAAATAAAGACCCACGAATGCTCAGCATCGGCAAAAACAAGTCGCCTAATGAGACTGGTTCAGGCAGTCGGCCGCAGTCCGTCAGTCTGTCTGCACTTCATAAAACTAGTCCCTCTTCCATTTCCTCTCGCCTCTTATCTCCCACTGCTAACTGGCTCAGGCACGGTTTGCCAGGGCCCTGGCACCTTCCAACATCATGAGATAAGCCTTTAATTAAATGACATTAATGAGAGACATTTAACGAGATGCAGTACGATTCTGACGGTAATTGGTTTTTCCGTCGAGACGTATCCCGGCTGTCTACGGCCGGGGAATCGAGGTGTGTGTGTGTGTGTGTGTGTGTGTGTGTGTGTGTGTGTGTGTGTGTGTGTGTGTGTGTGTGTGTGTGTGTGTGTGTGTGTGTGTGTGTGTGTGTGTGTGTGTGTGTGTGTGTGTGTGTGTGTGTGTGTGTGTGTGTGTGTGTGTGTACCCGTTTTACTATATTCGTGGGGTCCAAAAACCGGGGACTACAGTATACTTGTGGGGTCTGCACAGCCTCGTGGGGACCAAAATGCTGGTCCCCACGAGTTTAAATGGCTGTTTGAGGGTTAAGACTTGGTTTTAGGATTAGGGTTAGAATTAGGTTATGGTTAGGGTGAGGGTAAGGGTTAAGGTTAGGCATTTAGTTGTGATGGTTAAGGTTAGGGTAAGGGGCTAGGGAATGCATTATGTCAATGACAAGTCCCTACAAAGATAGTAATACATACATGTGTGTGTGTGTGTGTGTGTGTGTGTGTGTGTGTGTGTGGCATCAGAAAAATGAGCAAACGTTTCAACCGCCTCGGATTGACGGCACTTTATTCACGGGCGATCACACAGTGAGGCGGCCTACTCGCGTCCATCAGCGGATTAAGATGCACCAAGGATCCCGTAGTAATAAAAAAATAATAATATATGAACGAAAAGGCAGTGGGAAAGGAGATGTGTAAAGCGTGATAAGAAAAGACAGGTTAAATGAAAAATAGAGAGAGAAAGCCTCCTTTTTACCACACCGACCTCCGTTCATTCATTTTAATGCATTATTTTAATGCATTATTTTATGCAATTTTATGATTTTTTTTTTCCTGCAATAGAAGGCATCTCTGGCTGCTTAAACTATATTAATATTTCAAAAGGTATTCTGGTATGCTTAATCCAGGTATGGAGGAAGCGTCTGCCACTTAATTTCCTGTTTTACTTGTTTATTGAACCCGATTCTTCTGCGGCAGTATGCTACACCGAAGATGGCCTGGTGTTCTTGCCTTTTTTTGGGGGGGGGGGATTTTGATTTTATATTCAGTTTCAGGTGTCACTATAAAGGTCTTAAAACGCCTTTGATCTGGCTTCCTGAACCTGCAGATATCACATTGTGTTATACGTCTTGTTCTGCAGTTTTCCCGCCAGACAGCACTCAGATACTTTAATCTTTGCTTGTCATCTCTGCATATTTGCCTATTTATTCTCTCTCTCTCTCTCTCTCTCTCTCTCTCTCTCTCTCTCTCTCTCTCTCTCTCTCTCTCTCTCTCTCTCTCTCTCTTTCTCCTGTTGTTTGTTTTACGATAAGGTGTCTGCCTGCTTTACATCTCACTTCCACCAATAAGTTATTTCTTTCCTCCCTCCTGTCCATGTTTTTCTTTGATTATATGCAATCTGTGATCTGTGTTTGTGTTATCGCGTAACATCCCTCTCTTCGAGCCGTTTTGAATAAACAAAATGAAATTAAACCTAGAGGAGAGGAGCGGAGATGAGATGAGCGGGCAGACAGTTCCTGTGCAAACTCCCCCCTCCCTGACAGGAGCACAGACCCCCTGTAGTTCCCCACATGGGCGTGCTACGCCCAGACCTTCTTGTCCTCATTCCTCCTGTCAAACCCACTGACCTGAATAAACCAGATATTGCCCCCAAACCTTCACTCTACCTCTGCCCCCCTGCTGAGGGTGTAAGAACACTGCGTCTGCCCTTTAGGCAGAAGATCCCAAATCTCGTCGTCTCTCCAGTTAGCCTTTTTTTTTTGCTGGCGTCTCTCTAAATCGCCCTTCTTCTTCACCCTCGGACATTACATTTCTTCCGCTTTCCCGTCAGCCACAATAGAAAACGTCCTCAACACGCTCGCTGTGAAACTGATGTGGACATTTGCGTTCCCACATACAGCTCCGCCGGGGTAATGTGTGGATGATTTCAAGTTTTGCCGTGCATGCGTAAATGGCCCAAAGACCTCTCAGTCTTGGAAAGAAAGCACATAAGGCAATGTTCACACGTTGCATCTTTTTTGACAAGAAAAAGTTGACTAGTGCGCTTTTGTAGTAAAAAAAAGAAGCTGGCGGTGTTTTGGGTCCAAAAAGTACTGCTACAGAATCCAAGAGCGCTATGTGGAGCGGTGCTAACGTTAGATAAAACAAAGTGGTGGAGTGAGCTAGAGAAAGAACAGAGAGAGAGAGCGGTGCTGCTAATGTTGCATAACACAAAGCAAGTTCCCTGTAGAGTGAGCGCCTCCATTTTTTTCTCGTTGTTGTAAAAATGACAGGTCTGGCTACTCCGCTTGTCATTGGTCGGCTGTCAAAAAGCAATTGATGTAGGACGTTTTTTTTTTTTTCCATCTGTGTTTAGAAAAGTAGAACTTTTTTCAACTTCAAAAAGACGCCCTGAGCTGCAGAAAAACAAGTCAGCGGTGGCGTTTAAAAAAGCACTCAGGACTTTTTTTGAAAACACGGTTCACTCCATAGGATTGTAATGTAAAACAGACACTGGCAGCTTAAAAAAAAAAAAAAAAAAAAAAAAGACACCAAGTGTAAACATAGCCTTAGTGTACTGAAGTGTTCCTTTTTAAAGACCTACATCAGATCAGTGACATCTTCAGATGGTGAGGGCAGGAATGTGAAGTGAGAGGGCGGCGACAGCGTGACAACGTTCATTGTGAAGTTATGGCTGTTTACAAGCCCTGTGGGAGTTCTGCTAATGCTCCAATTAAATGTCACCAGGCGGACAAAGAGCCACAATAGATTGAATTAAGTGGACTTCACCCTGAGGTGGTGGCAGTGTCTAACTTAATACACTCAGCACAATAACAGGCCTGGTTTAGAGGGACAGAGGGAAGTCTGAGACACATCCTGCTTCTTTTTCGGTCTATATTAGGGGTGTTAGGGGGTGATTTATTTTTTTTTGTTCATTCTTTTCCCTAGAATCAGTATTTTTAATATTTTCTCTTTATACTGTACCGCCGATGGCGATTACATCATATCTGTTTCTAGCAAAACAGACCAAAAGCAGAAAATGCATGGTATGTTCTTATTTATAAATCAAATAAATGTCAGACTGACTGGCTTTCGTAGAAAACAATTAGTTTTTGGAATAGCTCATGATATATTGTTTCTAGAAGTGTATCAAGCAGCTTTTGTTTTTGTCAAAGAAGGAAAAGAAAATCACTAAACTAAATACTAATCTCAGTACTTCTAGAGTCGCAAGAAATGATCATCGCATTACAAATCGAAACGGAGCCCTTGTATCGCGAAAGAATCGAATCGGGACAACATCCTATCGTCCCAGCCCTACTGTATATAGTTTATTGTACACAACCACTTCAGTGAATGTATGGACGATGTGTTTACCCACTGCACTGCAAGCATTTGAATAAAAACATGTTTTTTTATGATTGTGAAAAGAGAAACCGTCTCTCTTCTCGAGCATTGCTTTCTACCCTGAATAGTTTTTACAGACATGAAGAGTCAATCCCTTGTCTCGTGTTCTGAGCTGCTCTGTGCCCACCTGTCAGCTACTTTGTTGCTGTTATCGGTATGGATGCAAGCTCTCCTGCAGGGCTTAGTACACCAGACTGTGGATCCAAACATGAAAGTCCCAGGAAGTGAGTTTGTGCGTTACTCTCTGAAGGGAAGGTGTGATAGCTGCAGTATGTGAATGTGAAGTGGCCCTGTGTTTTTTTTTTTTTGTCAGTACAGATGGTGTCCAACATACTCCAGACTATTCATCTGCTTGACAAGGAAAATGACTCTGATCCATTTCACTGTCTTGAAAAATGTGGTAGTAATTAAAATAAAAATACAAACTTGCGAACACTGGCTCCCAAACGTTTTGGCTGGTTAAAGCAATGTCAAAGCTCTCATTTTTAGAGGCACGATGAGACAAAATGCAAAGACGAGAGGAAAGTCTAATAAAAAAATAAAAACATAATTTGGTGTAGCAGATTGTCTTGTTTTCCACCATAGTAGTTATCTTTTTATAGTTGTGTGTGTGTGTGGAGGTAATTGCGGAGCCCTCGCACAAAGTTGTTAAAGTCACACCGTAGCTCACTCATGCCTCTTGGGCTTTTTGCGTTTCCAATGCTGGTAGAGATCGTTGGTAGTAAAGACTAGGGATCAACCGACACTTTACTCTTATCTGTAAAGTGTCCTGAGACAACTCCTGTTGTGATTTGACACTATAAATAAAATTGAATTGAATTGTGTTCCCTGAAAAAGTGACTGAATAAATAGCCACGTTTAGCTGCCTTTTTTTTTTTAAATCTGTCTTGTCATTGACTTCACTTAACCCCCTGAATGCTCTGCTCCAATCGTGACCCATGAACTCTCCTATCTTTTGCAGGAATCGGGGGTAACCTAGTGGCTATCCAGGCCAGCAGGTTCTCCACTCACCTGCATTTCAACTGTGCTCCCGGGGAGGTTCCTGACGAGGCCAAGGGCTGCTACTACCCCTGCCGCACATTCTGGGGTTCAGGTCAGAACTGTGGCCAGTTACAGAAATCACACATTTGCTAAGCATAGCTGTCCATCGTAGGCTGAAATTGCTGGGGGGTTGGGTGGTCAGGACCTAAAAACTAAATATATAGCAAAAAAATAGTGATTGTATTAGAGATACCATTGATACCATTTATTCCTTACCGATCCCGACTACCGATCCGATACCAGTGGGTTTAAAAAAAACAAACATATTTTATTATGTTTTAACAGCAGTATATTTCTATCCCTGTATGGATGTGAAATGACTTCTGTCAAGTCTCAAGTCTTTATAATCAGGGTACCCGCGGGGTCTTAAAAGCATTGAAAAAGTCTTAAATTTGATAATCTCAAATTAAGGCCTTAAAAGCCTTGAATTTGGTATATAAAGTCTTGGATTTTGTTATAAAGGTCTTATATTGTTTGCCTTCCCTAGGATTAAGTTCATACCATAACAAAATTAACTGTTACTGATGTAGGCTAATTTAAAAACTGACCGGAGCCCGTCGCTGGACGCACCGGAGGACCGAGACAGCGGTTAAAGTTAGCGGTTAAACTGATCGGCGGATGTGCGGATTGTGTCGGGTGTGTCGGAGCCTGGCTGGCCGCTCGCCGCCTTCAGATAAAGCTCAAGATAACAGGCTAACGGCTTATTAGCTAGCCAAACACCGAACGGCTCCATTAATCTGCTCGGTGCGTCTTATAACAAACGGAGCGAGCAGCTGCCGGACTCTAACATCTGTTGATCCGTGCAGGACTTCACTGTGAGCGGACCGTTTAGAGACGATGTGACCGGCAGGCAACGTTAAAGGTTCTCTGCTACTGTATCGGAGCTGCAAGTAAACCAGGGCTCTTAAGTGTCACACATTGAGCGTGACAGTCAATGTAAAAAGCAAACAGGGCTCTGTGCCTGTGTCAGACGGTCTGGTATTTACCGTATCAGCAGAACAATCACGTAATGCACAGCAGACTATGGTGCAGGTAGATATTTTATAGTTTTTTTTTTTTTTTAGGTAGCCTACTTTATTTTTTTTCAAAATATCATGACCCCTCCAAATCTCAGATATATTTTGAATATGCACAACACAAAGTTTTGAACATGAGCAGAAATCTTGCTCAAAACACATCTGGAATATTACAGTCCAGGGGTGTGTTAATTCATTAAAATGAATGAATTTAACATAGAGGTGAATAATTGTCATATGGACATTTAAGGAGGTTACTTCCTCAACAAAAGATGTCACTCTTGCCTGTCCTTAAAACTTGAGAGCCCTGAGTAAACGCTGAACTGAGCTGTGTGTTTTCAGTGTTAAACACAGCTGCAGGTATTCATGCACAACTGGTGTTTGTGATTTCCAGAGGTGGAAGACTTACTCAGATCATGTATTGTAGTAAAAGTAGAAAAAACAATGTTGTAGAGTTACAAATTACTTGTCAGTTACAAGTCCTGCATTCAACATTGTCCTTAGGTAATAGTACAAAAGTATTATCAAAATATACTGTACTTAAAGTAGCAAAAGTAAAAGTGCTCAATCAGTAATATATCTCATTGGATTATATTATAATCCAATAAATTGTATTAAATGACTGATACTTTAAATACAATGTGTTATTTTATTCAAGTAGCCTACTTGTACATAATTATTTTCTAGGGTTTAAAATGTATACAGATTTGACATTTTCCCCTCATACTTCTGTCGGAATGGGTACGAAGTTGGCATTGAATTTCATTTGAAATGGTATTAAAAAGGTCTTAAAAAGCCTTGAATTTAAGTTGGAGGATCCTGGGGGTACCCTGTATAATACATGAACAACCACAAACAATAAATGCCGTAGAACTTTTTTATTAACCAGTTTGACAGTCAGTCATAACGGAAAAAGAACGTAAATAAACTACTTTTAAAGGGGAACTATGCAGTTTTTGTAGCTTAATTTACCTTAACTAAACAACTTTGGAGTCATTGCAATGGTTATGTCTTTTTTTCGAGTTGAATGGTGGTCGTCTTGCTCTAGCAGTAGCTATAACCTAAAAACCTAATAACCTATTCATTTTATTTGTCACAAAGTCATTTTATTTCTTTGTGACACACAATAACAGTCATTACGTTTAATGTTAAGTTCAAATGTCAGTGTATTTTGGTGGCTTGATTGTGAACAACTTCAAAAACTCTGCAATCAATACATGGTTTTGAAGAAGAATATATTGGTCAGCTTTTTTCATAAAACCATAGAGAAACATTGAGAAAAATGATAATGCCACGGTCTCCATGCTACACTAATAATAGTAGTTAGGCTTTCCTCTGTGTACACATATCCTGTACAAGTACAATTTTGGCTGTATTATTTGTGTCCCCTTGAAAAATTGCTCTTGAGAAATTGAGTTTATTGTCCCCCAAACTGTTCATTATTGTAGTCATTAGGAATACTATGTTGAATGCTGATTTTTGGCCTTCACACATTGTATTTGGCTTTCACACAAGTGCACATGTTTAAAGTTGGTTTGAATATCAAGGTCTACGGAAGCTTTGTCAGGATTATAATCACTTGTGCAGTTCACAGTTTGAAGCAGCGGTTTTCAGCTCTGTGTCTGGTGAGCTGCAGTACTGCTGCTTCTCTGTCCTACCAGACAGGTAATTACCACGCACCGCTGTTCCCACATATCTGTGGGAACATAGGGCCTAATTTTCAGTGAAAAAAGAATTCTTAGAAATGTGGGAACATAGGACTGTGGGAACATAGGGCTGTGGGAACAGAGGGCTGACGTTACATCAGACACACACTGCTGTTGGAGATTAGTGTTACGTTTTCCAAAATATCGTGTAGCCCTACTTAGTATTCTGAAAGAAAAAAGGCAGAATCCTTTTTTTCTCACAATTCTGACTTTAAGCTCAATATTCTCACTTTAAAGTCAGAACTCCATTGCATTTTTCCGCATCGGGTCCTAATCCTCTTCCGTACATTCACGCTTTCAGACGCTTTTTCTCCTGCAAAGAAGCGACACCCTCACATTCACCTCCAACCTTCCTCCCCTCCCACCCTTTCTGTATTTTCTTAGGAGCCAATCATCGCTCTGCTCAGGTGCTCCTCATTTTGGTGATCCCCGGTCACCTGGTCTTCCTCTACACCATCCACCTGATGAAGAGCGGACACACCACGCTGACGCCCATCTTCATGTCCGTCTACCTGGCTGCTGCTGCGCTGCAGGTGAGCACGTCATAACTATGAGTGTGCTTTTATATGTAAGAAGCTTTATGATTCTAAAATAGTCAGTTTTACATGTATTGCTCATTATTCCACGTACAGTACAGGCCAAAAGTTTGGACACACCTTCTCATTCAATGCGTTTCCTTTTTATTTTCATGACTATTTACATTGTAGATTCTCACTGAAGGCATCAAAACTATGAATGAACACATATGGAATTATGTACTTAACAAAAAAGTGTGAAATAACTGAAAACATGTCTTATATTTTAGATTCCTCAAAGTAGCCACCCTTTGCTTTTTTATTAATAAGGGAAAAACTTCCACTAATGAACCCTGACAAGGCACACCTGTGAAGTGAAAACCATTTCAGGTGACTACCTCATGAAGCTCATTGAGAGAACACCAAGGGTTTGCAGAGTTATCAAAAAAAGCAAAGGGTGGCAGGGTGGAAATTCAGCCTTGGTGCAGAATTACAGCCACTAGAGACAGTCCCACAATGAGCTTTCCTTAGGATATGCCATTTCTGTGTCTGTAGCTTTAAATGCCATTGAGGAAGAGAGAGGGGGGGGCAAGGTGGAGGGTGGGGGTGTGTTCTTTACCAACTGCCACTTTGCTTGTTTGCAAGCCATGATGTCTCTCTCTTTCTCATGGGCGAAATTCTCTGGGCGGGCAAAGCAGAGAAAGGGGAGGTAACCTTTCCCCTTATGACGAAGGGAAGATTCCAGATCGGCCCATCTGAGCTTTCATTGTCTCAAGGGCAGAGCAGGATACCCAGGGCTCGGTTTACACCTATCACCATTTCTAGCCACTGGTGGACCATAGGCAGGCTGGGGGAACGCATATTAATGTTAAAAAACCTCATAAAGTGAAATGTTCCTGCCACGGGACCTGTTCTGTTTGAACTATTGCAAGGCTTCATCTCATGTTTGAGCACAAGTGAAGGGAGTATGTTTCTGTTTATGTGGTTTGGAATGGTGTTTGTGGGTACGTTGACCCCGCGTCGCTCACCATAATCTGTGACTGTGCAATATACACGTTTGCATTATGACCTTCGGGCAAGTTCATTTCGCTCATTATGCACACAGGCTCATCTTACCCGCACTGTTGATTTCCAGCATCATTCGAAACATTATTTTCCCCGTCAGTGAGGATAAGTTCCCATGAAAGATTAATCCGTGGACGTGTTTCCTTCCCAACACTTGTAGTGAAGGAGGAGAACCGTGTGTGTGTGTGTGTGTGTGTGTGTGTGTGTGTGTGTGTGTGTGTGTGTGTGTGTGTGTGTGTGTGTGTGTGTGTGTGTGTGTGTGTGTGTGTGTGTGTGTCCTGTCAATTCCTCAAGCATTGTGGCTTCAGGCGACGCCTGAATGAATCTGACTTCTGTACGTTTTTGTTTCTGCAGCAGTTAAGATAATTATGAAGGTTGTGTGACTCCTTTTTTTTTTACTTTTTCAGGTGCACCATGATCTATGTTAACGTCTGGAATTTTAAGAATTTAGACGGTGTGTTTTTTTTGTTGTTTTTTTTTAGCTTGCTCTGCTCAAAGGATTTTAAAGACTCCCCTTAATCATTAATGCAGACATGGAACATTAGGATGTAATCCTGGCAACTGCAGGCGTTGGGAACTTTCCAAATCAATTTAGTCTGTAGCCAGTAGAGCTGCTTTAAGGGGGGGCTTAGTCCCAGATAAAACATCAAATGGCAGAGACAGGCCCATGGAGGGGCAGGAAGTTTGGATCCAGCCTCTTTTAACATCCTGATATTTACAACCATCAAAGTGAGAATACTGGTCAATTTATTGACTGGATTTAAGAACCTTAAACAGCACTTTGCTTTTTGTTTTTTTTAAATGTTCGACAGGGTGTACAAGCCGGGTCAGGCGCAGACAAGACGCTGCGTGTCAGAATAATTCATGAACTTCTTTGTTGTCCTCCTTGATCTATGTCTGGGGAATTGCCTAAATTCTGCTTTGAATGATGGTTTCTAGACCGTGTCATAGCAGCAAGGTTATTATAGAATGATTTATTTATTGAAGCTTACTGCAGAAATTACCCATGGAATTGCATCTGCTTTGTCATCAGTGTATTCATACAGACACAGGCAGAATAGCAGACACTAATTATTCGGCTGAATGCTGCAAATAATATGGAAGTTTAATACTAACTGTAGGGTTGCCTAATTGAATATGCAATCTGTGGCTCATTGTTGTTACTGCAACATGGATGAATGCTAGTCTCTGTAATAATCTAAGAAGAAAAAATCTTAAAAAGACCTCATAGTATGCTCATTTTCAGGTTCATAGTTGTATTTAAAGGTTGTACCAGAATAGGTTAACATGGCAGCTCCTCTGTTCACCCTGTGCGTTGAGCTCTCTGTTTTAGCTACAGAGTGAGGCATCTCACTTCTGTTCCATCTTTGTTGGGAGTCGCACATGGCGCAGTACCGAGCTCAGCACTTGGTAGTTAAGGAACGGGACTGAGCGCAAGGGTCTTTGCTTTATGTCTCTATCTCTCTGCAAACAAATGCGTGTGGGTGTTTGAGGATTATGAGCAGGAAATGCTTACAGTACAGTAGGCTGCGCCTTCAGTGAGCCTCTCCAACTATACTCCAACCCAGGCACTAATGATAGTAATAAACATTCTGCCACTCTCATCATCTCGCCTGACAGTACACTCAAATGAACACGCAAGCTCATTTGTGTGAAAAATGAGGGTCTGGGATGGTCTGCTTTTGTTCAGGGAGGGGGTTCTTGTGTTTTCCATGTTTGGAATAGATTGTTTGGGTAAGAGAGATCTCAAAGAGGCTCAGTTTAGACACTTGAATGAGGTAGAGGGCAGCATTAATCATGGCCTGTCAATAGCTTTGGTAAGTGCCCTCAAAAGACCCTGATGTGGTATATTACTGCATATCTGAAAACTGAAATCCCTTTACCAGTGCAGATGTATTTCATTTAATGTCCCGCAGTAACCCTAAGTAAATAAATAAATTGTATGATTCACACGTGACCTGCATTCCAAATATCCAATTGCCTGAGACTCTTGGCATGGGCTCACATCCATTTGAGATTGAATATGTGCAGACCTTATAATATAGTTTTATATTTCGTCTCTGTGCCTAGCATGGGGTCAGACACAATTTGGCAAAGATGTCTGTAGCATGATGGGAATTGATGTCATTCAGTTAAAGTAAAAGGTTCTGTAACCGTCTGGTTCTTTTAATAGCAGCGATAAGCGGAAATTGCACATGCTGTGGTTTGATAATGTTCCATTTAGAGTAGGAGCCATAAAAAATTAGCGGAGAAATTGAAACATTTTTTTGCAGAATAGCGCGACTCTCTGTGATATCTCTGCGAGCCTCACGATGCAGTCACTGAGTGGAAGAAAATAAGAATGCAGTTAAATTGGCCGGAGTTCTGCATATTTTGGCATACAGTGGGTGATGGTTTTGCACAAATCCACAGTTAATAGGAAATTGAGGGCATACCAAACAGGAGTAAGAACATAACTTGAACAATACACAACATGGTTTAACAAAAATGTGTAAGCCCACAGTGTATCCAGACAAAGAATGAGGCAATACGAAATAAAATAAGGCAACTTAGTGCAATAAGCCCAAGAGATGTCTGAAAACTCAGAACGAGAGAATAGTTTGACAGTCTTGTAGTCAAGAAACCAAAAAAAAGGCTACACAAAGTTTACCACTGATGAATATGCATTACTATGGTAATGTAACGCAATATGGGACATTTAATAATACTAAGGTCTAAAGCAGCGATCGGTAACTGGCAGCCAGTGGCCCGCCAATGCTTTCAGTCCGGCCAGCAGAATAATAATGAATTCAGAAAATGTGAAGAAGAAAATGCACTCTGATATTTAGCATTTCGTGCATTCACAGCAGATAACATTCCACAGGGAGGGCTGAACCCCCGTCCCCGTCCCCCGTCCCCCGTTCCCCGTCCCCCCCGTGATTGCATCTCTATTCACATTCCACTTAGTTTCGGTATTGCGAAATTAACGTTAAGTCACGCTTAACTGGACAACACCCGGGTAAACCAGACAACATTTCATGCAGCTTCAAGCACAATGCGTTTGGATACAAACGTTGCATTTTGGAAGACAGACGGGATTCTAAACAGCGATGCCCTTGGGCGCACACGCACAGCTGAGCCGAGAGGTGTGTTTTACACCACGCAGCACGTGTATCTGACTGGGAACAATACCGGTAGGATTATAAAGGGCCGCTGGCGCAGATGAAATTGCGCTACGCTCGTTACTGTAAGTACAATAACACCTCCATGATTAAAAAATAAATACTTCTCAATGCCCACTCACCTGTCTACAGGCATAAACATGTAGAAAGCCATGTTTCAGTCTGCTCAGTCCACTCTTGTCCACCGCGCTGTTTTACGCAAACGCAGCTCTATTCTAAATAGCGAATTTTTACAAACGAGCTAAAACAAAAGCTGTTGGTTTGTAGTCTGTTTATCTTAGTTTGCCATGAATCTTGCAATTTGGATAAGTTCTTGTAAACTTAACTGCTGGCTAAACGAACCATCCTCTCCACTGGAGTGGTAAATCTATGGATGTATTATGAGACCAAAATAGATGCATGTGGCTACTTAATATGCACGTGAATGACGTCGCGTTCTTCCTTGATGATGATGATGATGATGATGATGATGATGATGATGCCGATGCCGGTTGTATTCTTTTGCAACAGCAACGTTGTAATTACAAATGAGTAGCCTGCTTATCAACATTTCACATACTTTAACCATCACTCCTCAGTGAACTGCCTCCTAGTCTGAGATCATTTTCTAGTTAAAGAGCCAGTTATCATTATGGAGTTTCCATGTTTTTTAGGAGTTTGCTCACACTAATGCATATATATATATATATATATATATATATATATATATATATATATATATATATATATAGCATTAATTTAGTAAGAAAGTGAAAATGTCAAACAAGACTAGGCATATTAGGTATGCATAAATACTAAGGGTGTGACGAGACACTTACTCCACGAGACGAGACACATCACGAGATTGGGTTCACGAGACGAGACGAGATTTTTAAAAAAAATTTGAAGAAATCCTCAATGATGAAATATATGAATGGAAAATAGTTTTTTATTCAACTGACCTTGGCTTCTTTGTAGAGGTTTGGGACTACAGTGCGAAAGTTAAATGCGGCGTGATGGGATGGCGCCTCGTTTCCAGTGTGTGGAGGAGTCACCGAAATCCAACATTTTCCACCACAGAAAATGGCCTCATATCAGCTGCAATGAAAACGCCTATGTCCCTCGTTATTGCCGTGGCTCTTGCACTTACCGGTGGCAGAGATGCAAAGGCTTTTAGAGTTGTTTGGCCTTTTAATGTTTTCGTCGCGGGTGCAGTAGTTAGTAGAGAGCTGTGGTGGTGCTGTAAGTGTTTTTGCATAGTGCTCGTGTTAGCCGCGGTATACGGCATTTTTTTCTTACAATATTTACATATTGCGTTCGTCTTGTCTGTCACTCTTTCTCCGTTTATTATTTCTGCAGGAAAACCAAAATGTTGCCACACAAATGATTTAAAAGTGGCAGGGGGATCTTCAATAGTAATTTCACGCTCCATCACGCTGACATAACATCGCCTCACGAGACAACTTTTCACCTCGAGGAGAAATCTCGTCACGTTTTAATCTCGCGAGATCTCGTAAAACGAGATCTCGTCATACCCTTAATAAATACATTTTATTTTCTTTATTTGAAAGTCCGGCCCTTGGAGTGTCTGCTTAGAAAAATTCTGGCCCTTGGAAAAAATGTAGATGATGACCCCTGGTCTGAAGTTACTGGGTCAAAACATGGTCCCATACAAACCAATAATAGCTGTGTGAAAGGAACTTAATCAAAGGCTGAACATCTCTTGTTCTGAAGCCCAAACCTCATTATCTCAGTCATAGCTGGCTATACGATGGTATCAGTGTTATCTTGACAGATCAGGCATCCGGCACATCTAAGCTGTGAGAAAGTTCCTTGGTCTCTCATCTGAGCTTTTGTTCCTGAAACCGCTCAGCTTTGCTCAAGAGTAAAGCACACAGGAACACACTATAACAAGACTCTCTGAAGTTAGATAGTTATCTATTATATAGATCTGAACATTACTACTACTACTACAGATTTTTTCCCCCTGCAGTTACAGCGGAGGCCACTGGAAACACTGCAACATTGTGCCATCACAATTATTGGGCTTTAGAAAGAATCTTTGGACTCTCTGCTGCTAGGGCTGGGTGTCGCCACTGATTTCCGGATTCAATTCCGATTTACTAATTCTTGATTTGATTGGATCTAATGTCTAGTTACTGTAGTGAGGGATATTTCCGTTACAGTACTAATTCAGCTTGGATGTCAATGAGATTCTCAGAAACCCTCTAACCTGGAGCATTATTAAAAATATTAATGTTGTTAAGAATTGACCCCAAACATAAACATGGAGATAGAAATAGTGCTTTCTTAAGTGCAGAGGGTGTGATGCATTTCCCCCACCAAGGTATTGCCTAAATGTGGAGTGTTATTTAAGAATGACATGGATTCCTTTGATGGATACCAAAATATTCACTCTAGCTTTAAAACAGAGCCTCGAGACACCAAGAACAAGCACCCAAATGACTCCGAGAGGTCCAAACAAACGGTATCATTCAGGGCGGCCTGCTTAAAGGAGGATACGGAGAAAAAGTCATAATAAAATACCTGCGTATTCCCCAAGTCATTCCTGAGCTTATTTGTATTCAAGTCATACACTAGAATATGGTATTATACAATATTGGATCAACAATGTGAAACGGTCTGCAAATCAAGCATTTCAGCGGGCAGTTACTTTTAAGAATCCAATTATGTTTGCCCAGATGATAAATACTTGCAGTGTTCTAAAATAGCTAAGAGAGTTACATCAAGTGAGTTTGTTCTTTCAGGCAGTATCTGCAGGTGTCTTTGAACACAGGACGGTTATGTATACTTGCATAGTTAAGTGATGCACAGAGGCAGAGGAGGACTCAGAGAAGTTAATCTGAGCAAACAGAAGAGGGAACTTTGTGTTGGAGCGAGCAGCTTATAATAAGGGTTTTATTTGAGTCAATACGCTCGTCGATTAACATTGTCGGTTAAATATGTAATTCCATATACATCAGCTGAGGCAATTCAGAGGACGGTTGGGGCTTTTTTTAAAGTGAACTGCGTACTCTGCTGTTTACCATGAATCTTTTAGACATGAATGAACACCGCTAAGATTACTTTGAAGCGTTGCAAAACCCTGTCTCGCAGTATGATAAACTGCCGTGCAGTGTTTTGGTGTGTGGTAAGCCTTTCAAACTCATGAATGCATTAAAGCGGCCTTTCTGAATCTCATTTCATCATCTCACCAGTACCTGAAGCAATAATCGAGTGCAGCACCTTGTGTTTTTTTTTTTTAAACGTGTTGCTTTTTTTTCCCCATGCTTAAGACGTGCTGATAAGCAATGTCTGATTGGTTACAGGACCATATGATTTACAGCAATGACGATTGTGAATGTCCTGATCAGTTATTTGGTCCCGATTCCAATCCGAGTGTTAATATTGAGTATGTGCTGATACGGAGTCCGATCTGAGGTTATATTTTTCAAAAATGATAAATGATGTAGATTATTTTACAGGAGAAGCCCTATCACTCTGTTGGAGTTGTTGTTTGAGTTGGAGTTTACAACATTTAAAGAATGGCTTTTTTTTTAATGCTAAGGCCATATGGTCAAATTTAAAAATTTCTTTAAACAATTGCTGTTAAACAACCTCTAGATGACAGAACGGTACTCTACTTGACTACAGCTTGAGTTTCTCAAGGTGCACCTGAATGCACCATGAGGTTACGACGTGCACTTGAATGCACCATGAAGTCTTGTCGGTGTGGTTTCTCCGACCTCTCCCCGACTTTAAACATTTTAACCGTGTTTAACCCTTGTGTTGTCTTCCCGTCAACCTTGAAAAAAAGCACTTTGTTTTTGCTTTTTCCAGCGTTTTAAATCGTAAAACTTTTCTTCTACACATTTTCAGCGCTTTATTTCTACGTCCCATATTTTAGGATATAAAACAAAAATTGAAAACTGGTCAATTTGACCCGAAGTCAACACAAGGGTTAAGCCAGCTACTTACTAACAGGAGGCTAACGGTAGGCCAACGTTACCTTCTGCCAAGTGTAATTTTAACGTGACGTGAAGGAATGCGTCTGTTGCCTGTAACATCCAGAGGTGAGCGCAGGCATTCAAGTGGCACCGGAATCTCTTTTGGAGCAAGTCAAATGTCATGTTCTGGGGGGCAAGTACGAGTCATAAGTCTTGCAAGCACCTGAAGCAACACACACACACACACACACACACACACACACACACACACTATGCGGTGTTTTCTCAAAGCATTTTTGTAAGAAGTAATGTTCAGTCTACAGGATTACAATCAGAGACCCTAGCAATGTCTAAAGTTAAAAAAAAAAAAACTTCCCTGCTCATTCCCAGGGTACCAGCCTCCAAATATCTTCAAAATAATATCTAGCCCCTTGAATGTAAAAAAAAAATGTTGTTGAAGAAACGTGCCCACCAACAGAATGGAACATGTAGTCTTATTTAGCAATTTAAGAGCGTAAATTCTACTAATGACCAAATGTCACGAGCAGGCAGCACTCAACGAGCTGAAATGATTTCCAACACGTTTGTGCAGTTCAGAGGATTTGTGAATCTGACTTGGAACTTCACGGAAGAAAGCAAGAGATGTTTAGCATAATAATGCAAAACCTGTTTTTGCCCGTTGCTTACCAAAAGGTGTGTATGGGCACATTCAGAGGATTCATGCTCCGTTTGACGTTGCGACACAAAACAACCATTTCTAAACTGCTGCATGATTCCCACACGTAGGAGCACCAAACAGATTTTTTTTCTTCTTCCCGCGCCTCTGTCCAACACTGTTAGACAGCCAGAGGAATTGCATTCACCTTATTCCGCTCCCAGCATCCACAACAAAAATGTCAAAACACTCCGACTCATTTTCCGCCATATATTTCTGCCACCTGTGTAAGTGGTTTGTAATTGGAGAAACTGACACACAGGCAAATGGCAAACGTTGCCATGGCCACCTCAGGAGACCAAACAGCTTCATCTTGTAGACACTCCATCTCTTGCGCTACTCAGATGTGATTAGGGGACGGAATACAGACACGGAGAAAAAGAGGGCTCCATGATGGATCGCCATTCCGTTTCATTTGTCTCGTTCATTTTTCATTTGTTTTGGCTAACTGTGGAAATCGAATGCATCTTAATCCAAAAAAAAAAAAAAAAGATGACAAAGGTTCCTCTCTGTCTCTTCCTCCCTTTTCTTGTTAGTCTGAGTGGGGAAAAAAAAACAAAAACCAAAGCAATATCCTCGACGGGAAGCTGTGTACTGTAAATGATGGATTGTAGTTGACAGTTTGAGGCAAGTGATGCTACAAAAGCCACAATTGCAACAACTGAGAGGATGTCCAACTGTGCCACCCTGTCATCACGAATAACAGCCAAAGCCGTTGACACCCTAGCTTTGTGGCTAGTCGGCTTTGGAAAGGCTTGCTGTTCACCTGTGAGACGCTTTCAGCGTGTCACGACTGAACAATGTCGGGCTGGGAAAGCAGGAGGCCACGTTGTTGAACAGGATTACACGTTACATCACACCAACTCTCCCACATTCAAAGACAAGTGGTGCCGTCAGCAGGTTATCAAAAACGCGTACGTTAAGACACAGAAAATAATAGATTATCATAATCAATCCTCCCGCGCCATCTCTTGATACCATCATCGCTGCTTGTATCCATTCAACATGTCCGTGTCGTTCCATGACTGCCATATCTTATTTGTTTTCATAATGTTTGCACTACCAACTTTGGACAGCTCATTTCCGCCCGAAATTATAGACCTGTCCTTATCTTTTAATAGGCTTCTCTTTTACTCTCAGCACCGTTCCCTCCGTGCGTGGAAACTTGAATTATGAATAACACTCTCTTAACTCGTCTCTCGGTCTGCTGCTCTGTCCATTACTCGTCCTCCGCTCTGCTCCCACTACGGTTTAAGTGTTTTTGCCATTCTGCATAGCATTTTGAAGCACCTATTCCTCCCGCAATAAGCTTTTTCTTGTCTCCGTCTTGCTTTTCTTTCTGCTCTTTGGTTAAGGATTACACTCAGGCTGCCTCTTCTTATCCTTTTTTTTTTTTTTTTTTTTCTTCTGCCATATTATTCTTTGGTATTGCCTTGAAACACTACTAAATGAGTCAAAAGAAATAAAAAATATACGTCAAATTACACTCGGGTGTAGCCAGATTCAGGCCCATCTCTACCACATATTAGTGAAATGAGTCAACTGACAAAAACAACAACCATTATTATTTAGCGACGTACCCGACTCGGAACTTTCTCAGTTGAATCTGATTTTAGCTGATCAATACGGATATGAGACTATTTGTTCCTTTTTTTTTTTTTCTTCAGGTATCTATTATCAAGCAACGCTTTATTGAACTGCCAGACGGGGTTCTGCGGGACGTTCAGGGTGACAAAGACGTTCGCGTATTGAACAGTCCTTCCAAAAAAATGCAGGTTTTTTTGTGATTGTTGCGGGCAAAAGTCCTTGATTATGCGGCACGTTTTCTTAACAAATGCGATGGAATATGCGGGATATTTATGCAATTTTACGAGATGAAATTGCGGGAACTCGCAAAAACTGCGGTTTGATGAAAAAGAGGTCGAAAAAAAGTGATTCCCCCAACACCCTGCTTTTCGATGATTTTCACGTCGCGTAATTACGTCACAACGTTCCCATGGCAACAGGGGAAAATGGCTGCTCTTGTGTGAAGTAAACGCAACAATTTTCTGCTAAGATATATGTTAAGAGGCAACCCGCCCTGCTCTTTCTGAGAGAAGTGATCATGTAGGTTTCCTAATACTCTCTCTCTCTCTCTCTCTCTCTCTCTCTCTCTCTCTCTCTCTCTCTCTCTCTCGCGCAGGTGTTGCTGCTGTTGTGCATAGCGGACTGGATGGTGCACTCCATGTGGCGGAGCGGCAAAGATCCCGACAGTTTCTCCATCCCTTACCTGACAGCTCTGGGTGACCTGTTTGGCACCGCCCTGCTGGCGCTCAGCTTCCACTTCCTGTGGGTCATAGGAGACCAAGACAGCGATGTGGGCGACTGAGGCGGTGATGGCGGGGAACGCTGCTCCTGCTCCTGCCCTTGCCCTCCCCACCACCCCCCCCCTCCCCCCGGCTTCTCCCTTTTTCTTAAGCCTTGTGGGAATGTTGGTGCCCTTCTCTCTCTGGCCAGCACATTCCTCTGCTTCACGTCACTTGAACCACATGATGGTTTTTTGGAAACTATTTTCTCCCCCTCACAGTTTGTTTGTTTTTTTTATACACACAAAAGACATTATATTCCATAAAATCTTGACTGTTCTCAGTACAGATTTTTCCTCTGCATAGTTTGCACCAAAGCACTTGCATATTATATATTGATGGTCTTGTTAAGAGCCGTCAACCCACAGCAGCTGAGGAAACCTTTGCTGCTGCGTGCTGTTGCGTTCTCTGCCAGCCAAACATCAGTCAAAAAAAAAAATCTTTTGTTGGTTTGTATTTTTGGGGATTTACCACCCACCGTGTCACAAACTTTGTTACCTGCCTTGTGTAATACGGCTTCGCAACATCAAGCCAGTGGAGGGACACCGAGACGGCTGGGATGGAGGCAAGAAAAGAGAAAAGTTTATCCGAGGTCAAGTCGCTTTGAAGTGCCACGTTAGCAGGTCTGCACCAGCACTAGGGTTAGACGGGAATAACACACATTTGTAACGATGGCTGGAGAAGTCGATGTTTCTTACTGCGTCTACGTGTTTCCATGGTTCCGTTTTCACCAAACTCAGCTCAAGCTCTATCCATACACAGCAGTTATGACTTTATCTCTTTTTTTTCCTATTTTAATATTTTGAGTTCTCCCACAATGTTCTCTGCAAGGATGAGGCTATACAATTGGTCCTAGCTGCATGTAAGCCAACATGCACGGGTGCAGTTCTGAGACAATTCTGTTTTTTTCTTTTACGTTTTCTAACCTGATTGATGTTTACATAGGGACGTAGGAACGAAAGTGTCAAAATAAAAATCATTTGATCATTTTTAATTTAGCTCATGTTCCAATGCCCCCGCTCTTGATCGAGTTTAGAGCCCAGCAACGGTACCTGGGATACCATTGTGTTTGCCAGACACATCGGTTAGTCCTCATCCTAAAAGTGAAAGCACACGGTTTGAAAATACAAACAAGTATACGAGCTGAACAGTCAAATAGCGTGTTCATATTTTGGAATGAAATAACAGTCTGATCTTACATTTTTCTCGATCGTTCAAACTAACTGGCTCTACAACCGCAATGCAACAACAGTGCTGTTTCTTGATTTAGTGTTGCTTGTCTTTCATGTCGATGATTGACTGGTAACTGACAGGCCGCTGTCGCCTCACTCTTTAGCATTATATCATGCACGTAGCCACACATGTTTCAGAAGAAGAGTCAGCTGGAGACAGCAGCTGTGTTTCCATCCACTTGTCAATCAAATGATCTGAAGTCCGTTCATAAACATTCGTGCGCATAAAGCCGGTGAAAGTGCGTTTCCATCCAGCGGCTTTAAAGCAACTTAAAAACATGGGCGTAATGACGTCACGTGCTGTTTTGCAATTAAATTGGCATATCCAATAGATTTGAGACATTTTAAGGTGTTTCCCTTTGTTTTCGCACCGAATCGCACAACGTTCAAGCTGACGATTGCGAACAAAGTTTGCTCGCCAAAATGGATCACGCCGTTTACCTACGAATGATTCGTATTGCACAAGTTATGACAGTCCTTATGTGCCAGCTGATAGCGACATATCAAGTTGTAGTAACGACGACGCTATCAAAACATCGCTATGATGATGCAGGTAAACGCCAGTAACAATCTCTAAAATAGCCGTTATTTTTCGGTCTTATATTTAATAAGTCTCTCGTCTCCTCGTGCGGCCACTTATATCTGTCTTTTTTGACACCGGCCATGTCTGCAATGAAAGCGGAAATACGTGGCGGAAATGAAAAAAACTTTATGGCCGGTTACAACCGTAAAATGGAATCACAATTCATTATTTGTTCGGCAAAGACAGTTTCCATCAGTGTTTATCGCGTAAGCCGTTTACCGATTAAGAGAAAATCCGATGAGATCGAACGCACAAACTTTGTGTCGATATCCAAGAAATTCAATCGAATATTACGGTTTCCATAAGGCATTCTTCATTAGATAATACTTATTTGCATAAAAACGTGTGGATGGAATCACGGCTAGTGTTTCAAAGCAACTCGTGAAGTTATCGTTAGCTTAATTAGCTATATAGCTAACTACAGCGCAGCGACAGTTGCCATCAGATGTCAGTCAGCAAAACCAGCGGACCCTAGAAATGAGGAGCTGCTCTGGTCCAAAATCAAGGACCCATTGTTTCAAAGAATACGAATTTCTGTTATTGTCATATTAACGGCATATGGCCGTGGGAGAACGGAAAGCTACAGCCTTAGCGACGGGATCTAGGTAGTGAACGGTTAGTTATTACTTTGGATCGACCAATCCACAGATACTTTTACTTTCATCTTTTCAGCCTCCTGTTCTATAAATGTCAACTTCACTTATCTCTCATGTCAAACAAACCATGAAATCATCTGTATGAAATGTCAACCTCCTGCGTTCCCTCTCGTTAATTTCCTCTGGTTTTGTTTTTGCCCTCTTTGTTATCCTCGGTGGTGGTCTGGTTGTGCGCACGGAGCAGGAGCACTGCGCCAGTCCGGCCGGAAAAACATTCCACGGTGGACATTTCACATGCTGTTTACAGCGCATGTGTGCATAGTATCTACATGTATGCTCACAATTAATCAGCAGCTTTCATCTTATAACTCATTTCAGAGTAATCAACATTAGTGTGAAAACAATCTGATTAAACACCAGATTTCATTGGCTTTTTCAGAAGATGCCATGTGTTCAAAAGGTCAGAGAAAAGTGATCCAGATAAAGCACCCTGATTGTTAAATTGGTCGTTCTGACTCCTGGAGAAATTACATGGGGGGGGGGGAGGAAGAACAATCTTGCTTATCAACTCCTAAATCAAACCTTAATCCGATAACTCGGCAGCACATTGCGCGCGTGGCTCTTATCAACTCCCAATGTGTGCCTCTTGAGATTCACTGGTTCCTCTCTGTCATGTCATTAATGCAAATGTCTTTCTGCAGCACTGCAATTCTGTGCAATGCTTTCCTTCTGTACTCCCTTTCAGTTCTACGACGATGACTATTGCATTTTTCATTCTAAAATTATGTTTTAATTACTGGCATGGAACTATTTCTAGAGATCAAAGTTGTCAGCATCTAGAGGTTGACATCAATTTGGTTCAAAGTGGATATATTTCCTTTTTGGTATGAAACCTTTTACTTGCAGTTGTGGCTCATATGAGCCGAAAATGTCTAAATAAATGTTTTTGGAATTTAGAAGCATCTCATTTCTGGTTATTTTTGTTGAAGGGTTTAGCTGGCAAGTGGCCGCCATCTTATCCACATGGGCACACAGCGATAGTCATTACACTGAAAGGGAAAGACAGCCGTCACATGACCTCTGAATGCAGCAGATGAAAGCTTAAAGTGCTCATATTATGCTTTTTGGCTTTTCCCCTTTCCTTTATTGTGTTATATATCTTTTTTGTGCATTTTATAGGTTTACAAAGTGAAAAAGCCCAAAGTCCACCTCAAAGGGACTTACCATCTCCAACAGAAAACACTGTTCACCATCTGCTCCAAACAGCTCTATTGTAGTCCAGCCTTTACTTCAGAGACCAACGTGGTCACTTTGTAACAAACGTTATAATGCTCACCTAGCTGCTAGCATGGTACACCCTCATACTCTGCTTCTGACTGGCTAGTAGTCCTTACCTAGGTATTGTCAGGGCCCGCCCTCATACTTTGCTTCTGACTGGCTAGTAGTCCTTACCTAGGTATTGTCAGGGCCCGCCCTCATACTCTGCTTCTGACTGGCTAGTAGTCCTTACCTAGGTACTGTCAGGGCACACCCTCATACTCTGCTTCTGACTGGCTAGTAGTCCTTACCTAGGTATTGTCAGGGCACGTCCTCATACTCTGCTTCTGACTGGCTAGTAGTCCTTACCTAGGTATTGTCAGGGCCCGCCCTCATACTCTGCTTCTGACTGGCTAGTAGTCCTTACCTAGGTACTGTCAGGGCACGTCCTCATACTCTGCTTCTGACTGGCTAGTAGTCCTTACCTAGGTACTGTCAGGGCCTGCCCTCATACTCTGCTTCTGACTGGCTAGTAGTCCTTACCTAGGTACTGTCAGGGCACGCCCTCCTACTCTGCTTCTGAATGGCTAGTAGTCCTTACCTAGGTACTGTCAGGGCCCGCCTTCATACTCTGCTTCTGACTGGCTAGTAGTCCTTACCTAGGTACTGTCAGGGCACGTCCTCATACTCTGCTTCTGACTGGCTAGTAGTCCTTACCTAGGTACTGTCAGGGCCCGCCCTCATACTCTGCTTCTGACTGGCTAGTAGTCCTTACCTAGCTACTGTCAGGGCCCGCCCTCCTACTCTGCTTCTGAATGGCTAGTAGTCCTTACCTAGGTACTGTCAGGGCCCGCCTTCATACTCTGCTTCTGACTGGCTAGTAGTCCTTACCTAGGTACTGTCAGGGCCCGCCTTCATACTCTGCTTCTGACTGGCTAGTAGTCCTTACCTAGGTACTGAGCATGTGTGTCTCCCAACAAAGATGGAACAGAAGTGAGATGCCTCACTTAAACCATGTAAACCTATTCTCGTACAACCTCTAAATACAATTATGAACCTAAAAAGGAGCATAATATGAGCACTTTAAATTCTACAACCCTAACCCTATGGACAATGCACAGCTACTTAGCAGTACCAGAGTTAGCTACAAGCTCATTTTCATCAGTCGTTGTCCCTCATCTGTATCCAGCCAGGGAGGAAAAGCAGGTGCTGTGATTGAAATGAACAGTAACAAGTGTGCCTGAAGTAAGCCAGAGATATTATCTACGTTCTCCAATGGTCTCCATGACAACACGACCAGGCAATGCTCATCCTCTTCTCTTGACCTCAGTGTTTATGGAAATGTGCATTTCTGCACAGAGCTCACATGTACGCCCACCTCCAACACATACAGTAGTTTCCCTGTAAAAGCTGGTGTTCCGTCGCAGTGAAGAACATAACCCAACTATCAATCAATCAATCAACGTTTATTTATATAGCACTTTACAGTAACCGGCAGGCATCCAAAGTTCTTCACATCAGAAACCAAGAATAAAACACCTATCATACAACATTTCCTACAATAAAATGAATGAAACATAGAAAACAGTAAAATCAGAAAAGGTTACATAGAAATAGGAGAGGGAAATTGTCACACCGCTACTACGTATTAAAAGCCATTCTAAACGGATGGGTTTTGAGTTTAGACTTAAAAAGAGCTACATCTGTAATCGTCCGAATATCGAGGCTAACTTGTTCCAGAGTCGGAGCAGCAACCGTAAAAGCCTGATCACCGCCCCGTTTATACCTTGACCTCGCGACTTCTAAAACCAGCTGATTTGAGGACCGCAAGGACCGGTTGTGCTCACGCAGGGTTAAAATCTCGGACAAATACTCCGGGTCCAGGCCGTTTCAGGCCTTGAAAACAAACAAACGCACAGGGAGCCACTGTAGGGTGTAGAGAACGGGAGTGATGTGTGCACGTCTAGATGTGTTTGTCAGAAAGCGAGCAGCAGCATTTTGTACAAGTTGAAGTCGTGAGATGGAGGTTTGATTCAGACCAACATCAACTATTCTCTTTGCTCTCACCAAATCATTGAGATTGCTTGGCATTGAAATAATACCTTCAGTGGTTCTGTTTGATGCTGTACTGGGAGCGGACCAGTTGGTTGTATCCTAGTCTCGCACTTCCAGACCTTCCTCCACAGCGCTGCGGAGGAGGGTCTGGCTAGTCCACACAGCCATTTTTACGTTCAAAAGTAGTTTTAGTCGTGCAACAGAAAACTCAGATTGGACAGACCAGTTTAATCTGAAGTAATCTTCAGATTTGCTTGATTTGCTAAGCTCTATGACGGATAAGGAACTTTTTTTTTGCTGACTTTTGGAGGGCTTAATGTCAACAAAAATGCGACAAAAGTAATACAGTCAGAGCTCACAAAAAGGAAGAAGAATTATGGATAAAAAAGGTCATAAAAAAATCAAGTCCAGGCACTCCAGACTGTTTACAAAAAGTGATAAAAAGGCCTTTAATAAATAGGGCGAGACATTAAAAATACACACAGGGTGGGTCACACCCAGTCTGAAAGTTATACTTGAGTAAAAGTACAAGTATCTTACCACAAAATGACTTTGGTAGAAGTTAAAGTCTCCTTTTAGAATATCACTTGAGTAAAAGTCTTAAAGTTTCTGTAATTTTCTGATATTAAATGTACTTTAGTATTAGAAGTAAAAGTAAAAAAAAACTTTGATTATGAACTTTATGGCCAAAGGTGTGTTAACGTCATCTTCCATGACACTATCAGTCATCATGCTTCCTCCTCTTCTTCTTTAGTTTTTGCCACTTGGCAACAAACAGGCATCAGGTCACCAACTGGACTGGAGGGTGCATTATCTTGGCAATCTAGGAGCAATGATTCTCCAAACCTGCTTTTTTCCAGTGTAACACATTTTTTTCTGATTTTATTTTGTAGTAACGAGGAACTAAGATGCTTAGGGCAGGGGACCCCTCAACTGAAAGTGAGATGGAGTAGGGACCCACTACTAGAAATTAATTTGCATAATAAACTGGGCCTACAATAATGTGTAGGGCGGCCTAAAGCCTCTATAGGACATACCTCTTTTGCATGGAAAACTAAGCTACTAAAATAGCTAAATAATTGTTGGCACGGTTTTATAGATCATTTTTTAATGTTAAACATACATGTGGCACAGGGAATCCTTAGGATTAACTGTATCTGCGGATGGCCTTAGTGACCACCTAGGCCAGTAAGCAGTGGGGATTTATATTTGCTAATAATGTGCTGGATACATGTTAAGACTTTTTAGAAAAAAACTTTCCAAAATTAACAATTATATGGAGCCGGAAATAAATGTTTCCAGAAATATAAATAACCAAGTAAAGTACAGATACGTGAAAATTTGACTTAAGTACAGTAGTGAAGTATTTCTTCGTTACATTACAACACTGGTCCCACCTTGAGGAAGGCTCAAGCCGCCACGCGTTGTATTTTTGTGTATTTTTGATGTCTCGCCCTATTTATTTAAGGCCTTTTATCACTTTTTGTAACTGTTCCAATAATTGTTTATCAAGAGATGGACAGAGACACTGACATTGTCACAAAGTTAGTTTATTTGCAAGTAGAGTCAATTTGCAGCACTTACAGCAAAGCACAGAAAAGCCCTCAACAGCAGCAAGACATAATACAGAGTCGATGTCGTCTCCTTTATCTCTGGTCAGGTAGGGCGTGTTCAGCCCTCAGGATCATTCCGGGCTCCAGACAAGGATAGTCAGTGGCGCCATGTTATCTTGTGGGAGTGCAATCAGTAGAATACGACATTCCATGCAAACCGTTTTCAAATGAACAAGACGGTAGAATGTAAATCTTCATTTTTCTAACAGTAACCAACCTCGAGTGCCTGGACTTGATTTTTTTTGGATGACTTTTTTTTGGTCATAATTCTTGAATGTGATTGCGTTCCCCTTCCACGAGCCCCCGGTGGTTAAAGGGATCCCAGAAGCGCTCCTGCCTTGATCGCGAAAGCAGCGGCGAGCGCTCGGAGAACAAAGTGACACGAGGCAGGCTTCAGTTCCCAAACTTCTAAAGGTTTATTGAGACACACAAGAGTATATGCTTTTTCTAACAATCCCTCCATTCACTAAGATGACCTGAGAGTTGAAAGCTCCAGAGGAAAGGAGGATTGGTTCAGGGGGTCGGTTCACACGGATGAATCTTCAGGGAAGAAAACAGTGGAACAATTCATCTTTGCTCGGAGGTTTTACAGAATGGAATGCGACCTATTTACAACAGAACTTAACACTTTTCAAGACTCAAATGTTGCTAAAACAGTTTGGTCGGTACTTTGGTACTCTGTCGGCTGCATTGTGGTTCTACGGCACACCGCGAATTCGAAAAAGCCGACTTTTTCATCCCATGGATCTTGTGATAATTAAGTATCCTCTTCCGTGACGTAGAAGCAGTAGCTTGTACGGTCGCCCACTAAACAAATTCCGAACGTTACGTTAAGGGCTTTGCAAAATATAGCGACATAAATATCTTGCGTAGAAGTCATTAATCAGCCGATCCACTGTATCATCTGGACTGGATCCTGCCAGAGAGGCAGAGCCAATGGGGGTTTTGGGAAGGAGGTCAACTCTGCACTATACATTATTGAATTCCTACTTATTATTCATTCATTCATCTTTCAAATGTATGCACAAAATTGGGCAGCAAGGAAGGGCCCACCCAGGTTTACCCGTCCCTGCGTGAATGCTTCCAAGTCCTTTGAGGAAGGTCAGTATTTCCCCACCAGAATTGTATTATTGCAGTGTGGAGAAGGCCATGATGGGACAGAGAATAATTACAGAAAAACTGAACTGTTAACTGAATAAATCAAATTGGAGGGACGTGGACTCTTGACCTCGGCATTCCTGAAACCCTGTCTAAAGGCCTTTGTGTCTTTTTCAGTTCTGCCCTCTTGGTGGATGATTAGCGTGACAGCTGCCATTTTAGAGGAGGAAAGATCCGTTCGCTAATTTGGCAGTGAAGCGTCTCTCCGCAGCAGTAACACCGTCGAGCATCAGAGTTTGGGTCAGAAGAAGGCTCAGAATCGATGACTGCAGCAGACGAGCTACCGTACGTCCGTGAGCTGGAGAGAAAACTGATGAAAGCCCTGACGTCTCTGCAATTGTGTGGCTTCCCAAGCAAACAGCCAAGAAGAAACTTCAAAGATGGGTGTCACAAGGTGTGTCTTTCTTGGAAACAGGAATAGGCAGTTATGGGATCAAAAGAATATAGGGGCTACTAACAGACTGTGCGCGTGGTCTAAATTCAAAGTCCTGGGTTGTATAACCAATGGATTTCCCATATTTCTCTAAACACGGTGAGAAGCATTCCAACACTATTCGCAATGTTTCAACATCATCAAATGGATTTTCTTACCTCTCATGTGATCAAAGCCAAGCAGATATAGATTATTCATGCTTATGGATTGTCTTAAAGGCTGAGAGAATCAGTCGTGTTCGTCAGTTGAAGGACTTTCTTCGGCTCAGGAGGTTTGTATCGAATAACTGCTGCACATTTAAAAAGGAGTACCTTATCATCAGAGCAGGCTATCCTTAGATATTAAAGGGGGAAGCTATGGTTAAGATATTTCAGATGGTGTGCGGACATGCATTTTGTTTAACAACGATCCTCTGTTGTTGTCTAGAACAACCCTTTTTGTCAGATGAAGATTGCATACACCATCAATCCCCAATGTATGTTCTGAATGTATATATAACACTATTCACTATATACAAGTGGATATTGTTAATTATTTCGTACAACTAAACTGTCAATAATAAGGTTGGTATAGTCAGCAATCCTACTACTACAAGTCTTCTAGGCTACTACTACTTGGAGGGAAGCTGAATGTTTCAACCATTTGTCTAACGTGGGGGGGTCTTCAACGTTTTTTAAGCCAAGGACCCCAGGACCAGACAACAGGATTTTCTTTCACTACAGTCACTATGTCAAACTAGACGAACGTATTGCCAAAAATGCTTGCTGGGCCTTGGACAGAAGAGTGGCAACACTACAAGTATGGCACCAAGCAGCTGGTTAATTTCATTCACTACATAGTCCGCTATAAAATACCCACAATGCACTGCTAATTTGTGTGTACATACGCTGTACCCTACATTTTAGTCCTGTAAACCACAATGCAACGCGGGCGTGTTTTCCCGGGAGAGAAGAAGAAGTCACCACGAAAATTAAAAAGGAAAAATGGAGCGATTCTTCTAATCAAATCCTATTTTCAATTTTTTTTTTTTATTAGTTGAGCTGCTCTATGATTTTTCCACAGACAAGTACCCCTGCTTGGGAATTACTGGTCTAGACGGTTCATTTTTAACAGGCTCTATATGAGAGTTTTCGAGTTTTGGGGGCGGGGTAATATGTCCTCGGTTTGCCGGCTCAGCAGCAGTGACCCAGACAGGACCTCAGAGGGGCCTGTGAAACCTAACCCCCCCTCCGTCACTCATCCAGCCACCCTTGGGGCTATTAGGGTGTTAACAAGGAGCCTTGAGACAGACAGGGGTCCCAAACGGGTCTGGAGGTAGCTCACAGCCAGCTCGTGAATCCCCCCCAGCAGCTCCCTGGACATTCAGGAACACGACTGACGTTTCATACACTAAGTAATTGGAAACAGATTTCTCCAGAGGCCCGCGGGTCTTGCCAGTCGAGCCAAGGTGCTCAGACATGTCCGAACAGCGTGTCCCAGTGTGAAACCAGAGACCGGAAATTGCACCGTAAAGTAAAAGGGCGAAAGGTTCGTGAGGGTGATGCTGAGTACAATGAAATCATTACATTGTATGATATGGTCTTTACCAATGCATGGGGGATTTATTTTTGCCATAATCACCCCTAGGTGCCGGTATGGGACGTCCTCTGCTCTTAAAGCCTCCGTGTGCTTCACATAAAGTGCTTGTCTGATTGTTTTATACGCCATGAATGCCTTTGAGGACAGACTAGCAAAAGTGTGCTATCCCCATTTGTACAGTTTTTTATATATATATATATATATATATATATATATATATATATATATATATATATATATATATATATATATATATATATATATTGTAGTTTGACTTAATGTTAATGAGAAGGAATCTGACTTCTCTGTAAATCAGACTAGTTGACTTTTGTACTTGTCTGAGTCGAGGTAGACCGACCAGAGCATCTATGTGTTCTTATTGGGTAAACGGAGAAATTCCTGGACACCTTGGGGTGACATTCCTCTGGAGTCCGACAAGACATATGATTGTTTTCCCTGTGTCTGATTTAGTGAGCTCTGATGTTGATCTGCTCTGACCATGCACTTCTTTGTCCTCTTCAAAGGGTCGTTGCATCTCGCTGTCTTAAACGTTGAGTCGCTCTTTTTTAGAAAAAGCCAGAGACGGCCTGGATGTGACACTGTAACCTCTGCACCCCCACCACAGTGTCCTCTATTCTTTTTTTTACACTTGCAGTAGCTGTACTTTTCGACAAGGGAAGATCGATAGTGCCGTTGCCGAGGACGGATGACTCAGCATGTAGTGGGTGCTCAGTGAAAACGCCGGTCGATCCGTCTTTATTTAGCCGGTTATCAATCTCATTTGTCACCAAACCCAAACCGAGATAGCAGGAGGAGGCTGAAAGAGATTCAGGACTGTATGTGTGCCACCCTGTGAACACCTGGGCGCGCTAATTACCCATCACCACGTAGGGACAGCTAATGAGGACACATTTCGGGCAGAGTGACAAGTTTCCTCGGATGCTCACATGTCACCACTTGACTCTTGAGGAAAGCAACTGTCCTTCGCCCTCCGCCCAGCTATGATTGGGTTCAAACGAAACGAGTCAACACTGATGGATCATCGCGTATGCAAGCTGTCACAGCTCTTTTCACCTTCTCACCTCTAGTTCTACATCCCCCAGCGCAAACATCTATGGAACAAAAAATCCAACATTTAAAGCTGCTATATATGGATTTTTTTGTGTGATCACAGCACATACAGTATAGTGATGTATATTGCTGTTCTGCTAGTCTTTAATGGCCAGACCTACCTCCACAGCGTTGCAGAGGAGGGTCTGGCGAGTCCACACAACATTCTGGGATGGGAGAAAAACGTGCTCTGGTTTATTGGTATTTCTTTAAACCAACCACAATCGTCTTGGGCGGCGCTAAGCGGATGGAGCCACGGTGCCTCTGCTAAATAGCCTCAGGAAGGAACTTGTTTTGGTGGAACATGTGTACGTTCAAAAGTAGTTTTAGTTGTGCGAGAGAAAACTCCGATTGGACAGATAGTCTAGCTAGCTGTCTGGATTTACCCTGCAGAGATCTGAGGAGCAGTTAACCATAGTCCTCAGAAATCCACCGGAGGTTAGAACGCCAACACAAAGAAAGAGGAAGGTAACGGATATCCGGCCTAAATGAGTGAAATCCGGCAGAATTTTCATCGCCATGGGCGTGCTGTTCAGGTGCATTCTGGGCGTATTGGTATCGGGAAGTGATCGCGCCATTGACCAAGAAAATCCTGGTCTAAAGTCAATAACGCAGCATTTCATTGTTAATTTAACAGAGCATTAGTAAAATGTGCCTAGGGTCGGGCACAACGCGCACACTTTTCTTGTTATACAGGGATGCGCGCAGCAACGCGCCTGCTGGTATGGTAAGGTTATTTCTTCTAACACAGGCGCAAAATGTACATGCTAGTTTGCTATTGGCTGTAGTCCTTACCGTGCAACGTGAAGTGGCGTAACGGTCGACCTTCATCACCGCCAGTTCTTTGGTGGGTCTGGGCCATCACTGAGCCACTCTAGACTCTTATTAATTTTCCAGTTACATACTAATCATGCATGCAAGCACCCCCACTGGTAAATTAACAAGCCTCAATATCCTGTCAATGGATATATTTTCAAAATACACCAGCAAGACACATATTATAAATGTCAAATTAGCATTTTTAATTAGAGATAATTAGAGATTTTGGCAACATTGAAATGAGTACAGTGAGAGTTTTGTATGAGGCAGCATCTAGGGCTTTTAGAGGAACTCCACAACTCCACCTTTACAGCACCAGAAAGTGGCGCACCAGAATCAATTTGCACGTCCTTGTGAAATAGTTGGTCCTGCAAGCTTGTTGACTTACCTTGCACTCTAACTCTAACCAGACAGAAGAAAACAAACAGTTATTTCTTCCATCCACTCCTCTTTGTGGAACAGTTACTCAAGCAGAGCATAGCATTACTCCCGCGATTCTCCACCGGGCGCGTCTGTGCTGCGTCCCGGTTTTGTTCCGTCCTCCGCTGCGCGCCATACCAAACCGGGCGGGTCTCAGAAGCTCAACTTCTTGCTGCCCGACTGTCGGTGCTTTACAGAACAATCACGTGTTGTTGTTTCCCGAAACAAATGGAGTTTTGCAAGGCGAGGGACGGATGTTTCGGCGATTATCCTGCAAATTCACTTCAAGACATCAAGACTATTGCTCTACAAGCTAGCTTAATAGGACAAATTTTTTTTTCATCTTAAAAACATCTCCAGACTCCGGCCATCACTCACTGACTCCGTGGCAGAAACCCCCATACATGCTTTTATTACCTCCCGTTTGGACTACTGCAATGCAGTCCTGTCTGGGGTCCCCAGCAAAACCCTAGACAGGCTCCAGTATGTCCAAAACTCATCAAAAACGCATCAAATATGAAATCCTTCTTCGCACCTACAAATCTGCACTGGCCCCACAGTACCTCTCCGACCTCCTCCATCCGTACACCCCACCCTCAGACGCTGGCCTGCTCTCCGTTCCCCCCACCAGACTCTGTACCTTCGGAGACAGAGCCTTCAGTGTTCCAGCCCCGTCCCTCTGGAACACCTTCCCTGCAGATATCCAAAATGCTACATCCCTGGACATGTTCAAAAAACTCCTGAAACACCACCTGTTCACCACAGCCTACAACCTCCCATAGCTTAGCCACTGTAATTCGGTGAAGTGTCCTTGGGTTTCATGAAAGGCGCTAAATATAAAAGTTATTATTATTATTATTATTTAGGACTGCTCAGCTCTCTCTATTCCCTCAAAGGTCAGCACTGTCAAGACAGTTCACTAAGGTTAGACTCTACACAAATGTACTTTACCTCTGTGAGTGAAACCAGTGATTCCATTAAGTTGATTTTATTTTGCTATAATATTTAGTTACAAATGCTGGTGTGAGCGTGCCCTCTGGCACTGTCTCAACTTTACCATTTAGCTGTAGTGGCTCCTGTTATGTAGGGATTCCGTGCCTTGCCCATGGACACTTTGGCAGGGCCAGTGGCTCATCGGTTTGCTCCGGTTAAAAGGCCAGTCCCTCTGACCAAGGGAACGCCTCACACTATAAATTCTCCCTACTGAAGACAGATGACATCTTTATGACAACATTAACCCTCAGAACGCAAACTGCCTGAGATTTGAGAGAAGAGATCGGCCTCTAATTCTGTTCATTGAGCCCTTAACTCTAAATGCCAGCATTTGCATTAATCAGCGAGTGATTTATCATCACATCAGATAATCCATTTAGTCTGGATATCCTGCCAACACTTTTCATCTTTATGGATGGAAAATTGACTTACAATGCGTAATGTTTTTTACAGCAAAAACCCTCCCTAACACTTCAGTGCATTGACAGTTCTCTTACTGTCTTTTTAAGGTCGCCTTGATTGTTTGTGTGAATCTGCCCTTTAACATTCTGGTCACAAGCCTGCATATCCCAGTCATGGGAAACTTGAATCTGAAGCCTCAGTAAATCTGATGGTATCTGCGATAACGAGGGATGAAAAGCATCTTGTCACGTTGACTAACTGCAAAATGTCAGTTCAGGTTTCACGCTAGTGCTCAAATCCCCGCACAGTACTTTTAATGGTAGAAAAACACAAGGACACAAGATAACTGATCTGAACTTTACTATTAACCATATTATGGCTAATGCTTAAAGTGCTCTTATTATGCTCATTTTCAGGTTCCTAATTGTATTTAGAGGTTGTACCAGAGGTACAATTAATTAATTAGAGAGGTCAACGCACAGGGTGAAAAGAGGAGCTGCAGCAATGTGCAGTACAAGAAAAAGATGCTGCATCTTTTTCTTGTACTGCACATTGCTGCCGCTCCTCTTTTCACCCTGTGCGTTGACCTCTCTGTTTTAGCTACAGAGTGAGGCATCGCACTTCTGTTCCATCTTTGTTGGGAGTCGCGCATGCGCAGTAAGTACTGCTAGCTAGTCAGGAGCAGAGTATGAGGGTGTGCCCTGACAGTAGCTAGGTAAGGACTACTAGCCAGTCAGAAGCAGAGTATGAGGGCGTGCCCTGACAGTACCTAGGTAAGGACTACTAGCCAGTCAGAAGCAGAGTATGAGGGCCCTGACGGTGCCTAGGTAAGGACTACTAGCCAGTCAGAAGCAGAGTATGAGGGCGTGCCATGCTAGCAGCTAGGCAAGCCTTATAACGTGTGTTACAAAGTGACCACGTTTGTCTCTGAAGTAAAGGCTGGACTACAACAGCGCTGTTTGTTTTCTGTTGGAGATGGTAAGTCCCTTTGGGGTGGACTTTGGGCTTTTTCACTTTGTAAACCTATAACATGCACAAAAAAGATAAACAACACAATAAAGGAAAGGGGAAAAGCCAAAAAGCATAATATGAGCACTTTAATATATGCTTCCATGTAAAAATCCACTTAAATTCAATTTAATTTATAGTATCAAATCATAATAGGAGTTATCTCAGGACACTTTACAGAGAGAGCAGGTCTAGACCACACTCTATAATTTACACAGACCCAACAGTTCCCCCAAGAGCAAGCGTTTGGTGCGACAGTGGCGAGGAAAAACTTCCTTTTGACAGACTCTTGGTGGCCGGTGCCGGTTGGGACACAGAGACACTGATACAGATGTACAGATATGGAGAAATATGATTCATAATACTTATAGCAGTTGGTAAGATGAACAGTGGCAATTATAGGAACAATAAAGATTATAGAACTATCACTAGAAATAATAGTAGTAGCAGTGCAGGGCGTTGAGCAGGACCACAGCAGCGGCTGCAACCACGACCAAGGTGCCGCCCCAATCCATTTCAAAGGAAATCTGCGTGGCGAGAATACATAAGGACTCCGAGAACTTAGTAACTAGCATTACTGGGACGTGAATGCACACAGATGGAAAGAGAGATAGGAGACGGAACGAGGACCGTGGATTTTGTCCCCCATCACTTACAGTGGAAGCACATTAGGAAGGGATCTCTTAAAGGCCTGTGTGAACAGGAAGAATAATTACAGCGAGCATAGCCTGTTGTTTTCAGGCAGAACCTGTCCTTTAATCCTTGTCCTAGTGCTTTTTAAGTCTCCTCAAAACTTCCCCGTAGCCTGAGATTGAACTACAGTAGTGCTGCACCCACATTCAATAATGGCAAAAGTATTATCCCCAGTACTCCACCGTAATGAGCCATTTTGTTTTGTCGTTGTATTTTCATGTGTAGCAAAAAGGGACTTCAACTGACATTTGGTTATGCCACTCTGTCTTTTTCAATTATAGTTTTTAAATCACAGAGATTGTTCTAGACCTACTCGACTTGTTAAGTGTCCTGAGATAACGCCTGTTGTGATTTGACATTACAATCTGTGCATTGTTGTCTTTTCTGTTTTATTGGAATTTATGTATTGAGTACATTGTTCTTAAAATTAGTCATAAAGTAAAAAAGCATATTTATAAGAAAAAGATTTTTCTCTAGTTTTTATAAGTATAGCCTAATGCTTTGTATATGTTATATTCCAACATGACTCCAGACAAGAATAACTTAAGTTTACTAATGGTTTTCAGTAATGTCTATTATAGTTACCTTGATTTGTCTACTGCACCAACTTACCGCTCTGTGGTAATACAACTTGAACTGTTAAGTGTCCCCTTGTGTTAAAACTTCTAAATTCTAAATTTCTAATAAAGTCAACTAATTTGGGTAAAACGGTGTACGTACGTAACTTAATGTACGTAAAAATTTATTTTAACCCAAAGTATGATCTTTTTCTAAACCTAACCAAGTAGTTTTGTTTGGATTCAGAATGTTTTTCCACGAGTTGGGAATGAGAACGTGGCCTTAAATGAAAAAAAAGGGGGAAAAAGTATCAAATGCGTATGCATGACCAGCGAAATATCCTTAAAGTTATAGTGCGTATTTTCTGTCTCCCCCATGAGAAATTGTGTAGTAATAATATAAATAAATCCAGAGAGAGTTGTGTGGAGCTGATAGTCTTAATTAACTTTGTGGCAACTCATATGGCAATGGCTGAAATGTAACGGATGTTCATTAATATCAAAAAGTTAAGCACTAAAGCTTTAAAACAGGCGTACCATATGCCCTCCCATGAGATCACATTGGTCTCCCTCTCTTTCTCTTCTTCTTGCTTGGAATATGTAGCTGCATTTCTGTTTTTTTGCACACACACACACACACACACACACACAAACACACACACACACACACACACACACACGCACACACCACTTGCTCTTGCCTCCCTCTAATGACAGGGTGTGTAGTTGGAGAGGGTAAAAAGGGCAATGTGTATTTCAGAGATGGGACCACAAGGTCAGCCAGGAGGAGGAACGCTGCCAAGTGTGTGTGCGTGTGGTTGCTGAAGGGGTGGGGTGGGGGTTAGGCAGGTGGTTGCACTTGGTTGCCCATCATAACAACAACACCCCTCCCTGTCATTTCCCTGTGTCTTGTTTACAGCAGCAGACGTGCAGTGTTTGAATAGAACAGCATCAGTGTTATTGCGGGGAGAGAAAGACGATGTTGTCACAGGTTCTATTTCAGGCCAAGCTAAAACATCATGGTAAACAAATTGCAGTCGTATAGTGTCTTGCTCAAGGGCACTTAAAGAGGTGGACCGGAGGTAGCCAAGAACCGCCAACCTCTGTGGTTAATGAACAAGCTGCTTCCCCGACACCTTAGCCAAAATAACCTCGGATCATGAGAAACGGGTGGTGCTTTAAACTGAGCCTGGACTGTCTTAATGTGTGCTACTGTAGCAGGAAGACAGGGAAGCAATGTTGTTTCACTGGAAAATGAGAATCACAATTTTTTAAAGATTATTTTTTGGGCATTTTTAGGCCTTTAATTGACAGGACAGCTGAAGATGTGAAAGGGGAGAGAGAGGGGGAATGACATGCAGCAAAGGGCCACGGGTCGGAGTCAAACCCGGGCCTGCTGCGTCGAGGAGTAAACCTCTATATATGGACGCCTGCTCTTCCAACTTAGCTATCTGGGCACCCAATGTAGAGTTTATTGCTTTTATTTAAGAGAAAAAGTCAAATATCTTTGGCTGTATTATTGCATGTCTCATATAGCCTTCTCACTTACAGTTTGGTTGACATAAAGCCCTTAAAAGTCAGGACAAAAGTAACTTAGCCATCAAAGGACAAAACGCCAAAAAACTTCGCCAAAAGTGACGAAAAAAATTCAGAAAAAGCTAAATTGATATGCTGGCCAAATCAAAAGCTGCGGGCCGGATTTGGCCTGCAGCCCTTGAGTTTGACACATGTGTCCTATGGCATCATTTACACAGAGTTGTATTGTTCTGAATTGTTTTATTAACAAAAAGTAAAAGGCTTTGTTGCTTTGTTGCCAAGAGTTAGGTGAGGGGATAGATATAATGTATATAATGTCTGTACACTTTAATATGAAGCTAGAACCAAAAAGACCGTTAGCTTAGCTTAGCATAAAGACTAGAAGCAGTGGGAAAAAGTCAGAGCTGGGTTTCGCTAGAAAAGAACCACCTCAGAAGACAAAAGTGTCGGTATAGTGGTTTTGAACAGCCAGAATCTATGTTTAAATATGGAGATAGCGTTTCTCAGACACATTCATTGCATTACACCTGGTAAATAGAACCAACAATAAAAAGAGCTTCACAGAAAAGAACCTTCGCACAGCTGGCCAATCACAGTGTGAAGCAAGTGTGAATTTCAAGTCACAGAAATTGCCCCCCCCCCAACCCAGTTCCTCTGATGTTGGAAAGGTGTAGTGGTTTCTAGAGACATTCAACCATCCGACAAGCAGTTGCGAAGAAGAACACTGGCGTCTGACTCGACCTATCTGTAAATCTCTAAATCTACAGCCCCTCTGAATTTGGCAAATTAACACGTCTGTGAGGTGTTGATTTTAAAAGCAGGTGTTAATTAGGAAGCCACTGCGCGCAGCCAAAAAGTAGATCACTTAACTCCCCTCGCCAATAGTTGTTTACATTTCTGTGGACAGAGCCAGGTCCTCTCGAAAATACGCAAATTTCCCAAAATCTCAAACTATCGTTTGAAAATGAAGGATGGATTTAGATAGAAGTATTTCAAATTTCAAATATGTATGTCATGTCACATCACATGTTACTTTAAATAAGTTAATACTGGATTGATGTTTAGTCAAATGAATTCATTCATCTAACTCTTCATTAGATATCACCCATAGATTCCACCAGGTGCGTTATTCACAATCCCTCCCACCTCGTAAAACACTGACGCTTGGTCAGTGGCTCTCAGCGTCAGATACGATGCAAAAAGCACCCTTCAGCGTCTGTATGGAGCTGGCTCTTAGAATGTGATTCTCGTTTTCAAGTAAGTAGACTACTTACTTTTATGGTAGAAGGACAAATATCCAGGAAAAATGACCAAAATGTCAAAATCTGCGAGTCGGGCAGGCAAAAACGCTCGGCTTCTCAGTTGTCCCGGTGAGGTATGACGCATGGCGGACGACAGCACGCAGTGGCAATGCGGCGCATCTGCGCCTGGTGGAATTCTGGGGTTAGCTTCTACATTCATATGTGATTCTTGAGAAGGACTGGCAGTGTTTAGCTTGAAATCTTTTCTCACCAAATCACTCCTCAGAAGAGCATCCAGTTTGGCACACACAATGTCTAACCACAGCATTGAGTCCACATCTGGCGTAGGGGTTTGGACACATTTCACTCCTCCAGTCTCCCATGCCGCTTGTCTCTCTGCACAGTAAACTGTCCAGTAAACCTGAAATGCTTTCAAAAAGCTTTTCAAATATGCAACAATTATGTGTGTAATCCTCTGGAACTCACTGTACAGCAAAGACTGTAGTAATTTAACAACATTGGCAGCCCAGGTGACATTGTTTACTGCCGTTAGCCATGTAGCTACTATAGTTAGTAGTGGACACTTAATGGAGTATAGCAGCAATTTCTACAGTCAAAATAAAGGCTTTTAAACCAAATACTACATAAACCGAAAATTTTTCAGGACTGATGTGACCTGGAATTGGGGAGAATTTAATGCCACTGGCAGCCAAGATTGCATTTTACTGACGTTAGCACGAACTACATGCGACAATGTTAACACCGCAGTGGCTTAAAGGTCCGATGTGTAGGAATTTCTCCCATCTAGCGTTGAGATCGTATATCGCAATCAACTCTCTCGCACCACGCAGTTCAAAGTACGTACTACAGCTACGGTAGCCTTCACGCTTCAAAAAGCCGGTCTCTTGCTCTTTTCAATATCCTTTTTCTTTCTCTGGGCGAAGAAGAAGAAGACTCCTGTTCCTGAAATTGGGATTTTGAATACGTGTGGTCCTCCATGTTTCCTTCTTCAAACTTGCCGGGGGCCGGGAAGCTACAATACCCGTTAGCAGCATTAGCAGCACCTCCGAGTTTATCATGTGACAGAGAAAATGCGAAAGGCATAGTATGTCCTGTATGTCCCTTACCGGCTAACGTATTTCAAGATAGAGCATGAATATGGAGTGTCTATACCCAGTTCATGTGAATGCAACTGTAAAATTTCAAGCCAAGAGGAATACTTGGAATTGATGGTGGTGGTAAATATTCATAAAAAAGGACAAGTTTATGAACGGGCATCACAGATTTTGATAATGAACAACTAAACACGTTACACACTGGACCTTTAAAAAAATCCTACTTGGAGCAGTTAACCAATTATAGAAGGCCGAGTTAGAGTTTTAGAGTTGTGTAACACTTAGCCGAGGAATAGTTGGAAATCTGAACGTTTTAGCTCACAGGGATTTGTCTAAAATACGTTGACCTCGTTATTTGAGGCCACGTTTAACATGAAACTCCAACATTATGACATTGTAGATATGACAGAAAACACGGAAAAGCATAATATGTGACCTTTAAAGGGTTACATTTGGCCTGCCCAACACGATGACACAGTTTGTTAAATGGAGGATCAGAGAAGGTCCGTCAGTGGTTTGTATATTTTTACGAACAGCACTCCAATCTGTGGTGTTCACAGATGAGAGCAATCTTACTTTGCCTTTCTCTTTTTTTTTTTTTTTTTTGGGGGGGGGGTTATTTTTCATGTGGTAGGCCTACTTTTTGGACCCAGGGCCTTTTCTTTTAAAGCGGAGCCACTTTAAAGGAACCACTGAACGCAGCCGAACGCAGTGTTGGCGTAATGAGAGGGATGGGGGTCTTTGCAGGGAGACAGTGCCGTCTCAGAGACGGACAGAGACGGAGGCTGAGACACAAACACAGCTGCTGCAGATTTAATGAGCCGGGGCTTAGAACTAGCAGGTGCATCAGAGGCAGGAACGTGATGGGCTACTGGAGGCTACAACTCTTGCTAAAATCAACCCTACCCTACCCTCAACTCTTTTCTTTTCATGCCACTTTCTATTTTAAATATTGTACTTTTTGCTCCCTCTCTAGAGTTCCATCACGTTATCTTCCATTCTGACAGATGAATACTTGACATCCACCCATGAAATAAACAAGCAGTGGCAGACGCTGGGAGTTTCAGTGTCATTTTATTGTGAAAACATCGGACAGGATGGACCGCAGGTCGGGCTGCTGTACGGTCGACACCACACTCGTGTGTACAGTACACAGTCAATTATTCATGATTTCGGTGAGTGCGTCTGAATATGAACGGAGTAAAACAGAACAGTGAGAGGCTGTCCCGGGAGGAAACGGGAGCTACAGACCGTTGTTGCCATGGCGATTGCGAGGAAGGAGTATGGGTGGTTGTCTTGAGAATAAATAAATAAATAAGTGGCGCCCGTCTGAACGAGAGTTTTGAAGAAGACGTTCCCTCTAAGGCAGAGGGACACACACACACACACACACACACACACACACACACACACACATACAGAAATTATCCAGCCTTCACCATTTGTAGTACAGCACATGAGGCACTCTGATACACACAATGGTGAGAAATGCTGATGACATGGTATAAATTCAGTCACAGACACGGCTGATTTAGGGCTCATTCCAAAAAAAAGTCACACACATTTCTGTACAGGTTACAGCACAACATCCAAGCCATCTGGCAGAACATGAAGCTGCTGGGAAACACTCCGGAGATCACAGGGTGTGTGATCTCTGCTTACTGAAGGAGGATGTACAAGATGTCAGGGCAACACATGAAGTCTTTTTTCTCATAATTCTGACTTTATATTCTCAATAAAAAAAATGTCACATGGCCCTAATCCTCTTCCGTATGATAAGACTTCCACCCGCACTAATTTATTGAGTAAAATTACTGAAATGTGTTCAACTGGGCGTCTTCTTCACACTTTCCCTGTGTAAATCGAAGACATTTTCAAAAAACGGCGGAAAGCCTCTTGATAGAACTCAGCTAAGCTATATCTCACTTTGTATGAAGATGACACCCCCCTTCTTTATCCTATCTAGAAAGCTCTATTTGAATCACTAAACGTCAGCGATCAGAGATGTGGCTGTTGACTAAGGTATCTTCCAAAATAGCCCAGTACAAAGTAGTATTCAAACTTCTCCAGTCAAACGATACCTGCACTATTTGTATTTTTTTTTTAATCTCGCAGCCAATCACCGCACGCGTTCTTCAATTTAATGCGCCATATGATTGGCCCACTACCGCAGAAGCTACATCCCATACAGTCCGTGTTGTGGTGAAGTCGAGCCCAAAAATGTAATTGCATTAAAATCATTTGGACAGGCAGGAGTGGTGGCATTTCACGCTAGTGAATGCTTCCATTCGCATGATGGGTATTGAATGAAGAAGAAAAAAGGTAGCAAATGAAGTACTCTATTGGTATCGGTATGACTTTAAGGGTACTGGTATTGGTATCGTAATTTTTCAAACAATAATTGATTTTAAGTCTTGGAACCAAACTATTACAGACAAACTTACTTTGAACTATAGTGCTTGCCATAGTTGTGCACAACAGCTTTCCTTTACAAAGAGGGATTATTTAGTGTCAGCGATATCGGCGTGTTTCCATATCTCAGCAGCTACTTTGGTGGCTACAGTGTTATTATAACTGATACAATAAATAGTGGCCACAGTTGTAATAAATTAAATAATGAAATCTTATAAGCAGGATTATTTATGTGACTTCTACCCCAAAAAACACACTTGTTTACAGCGCAAGCGTAAAAGAAAAAAGGGTCAAGATTCTCAAAGAAGGATCAAGATTACACTTAAGCATGTTTTTAAAAGCTCCATTATCACTAAAACATGAGTCTGTTTTGATCCAAGAAGAAAAACCGATTCAGGTGTATCCACATTGGTGTGAACACAGCAGGAGAATCAGAGCTTTTCTCCGGTGCAGTCACACGGGCTTCTGCAGGTCTGCAGCTCTGTGAGATCGCACTGAGTGCATGTAACAGTGAGTATATTTACGTGTACACTAATACTCCGCTATATGACAATATTCTGAATTTGATACAGGTCATGTAAACAGCATATTCTGTTTAAATATTCCAACAAAGGCCTTTTTCCAAATTTAGCATTTTCCGATTAAGACGTGGCATATTCAGGTTTAAGAAGCATTCTTTGGACATGTATACAGCGCACTCAGAATATGCGTCTCAATCGGGGTTTTTACTGCAGTTTACGGCCTCGTTCCAAGTTCACGTTTTACGGTCGGCTTTGTGCGTTGCTATGGTTGTTGTGCACAAACAACAAGCCAACATTTTGAAAGGCTGCAGTAGAGATGCAGGCCCAAAAAAAGAAGAAGGAGAAACACAGCTACTTTTGAACATTATGAAACACTTGGATATCAATAGGTTTTTGGATATGCACAAACATCTCAACACCGGCTTGAAGGAATGAAAGAGGATGGCAAACTTATATAAATATAAGAATATTTGTGGAATACTCACTTTCATTGGCCATGTAAACTGCTTAGTTGGAATATTGTCTTTTTCGGAATGAGGGCAACAGTCGGAATGTTATGTGCATGTAAACGTAGTCAGTGTGCGTATCTGCGTAAATACAGTAGTAAGGGATTTGCCATGTGAGACTTTTACAGTTACTGTATGTGTTGTAATTCCAAAAGCTGAATTTGGGTGCCTTCTGTTGCTAAGTGGATCTTGATTCTTGTCTCTTCTTCCCCTGTCTGTATGTTATTTTTATTTTTTTTAAACAATTCCTCTTTTGTGCCATGAAGTAATCCAGCAAATCCAAAATCTAAATCCATATTTACAATGCGGTGTAGAAGCTGGTAGGCAAGGCAATCTTTGGCAAACCATTGTCTCCCCAATCGTTTTTTTAATTATGTTGGTAACTTAACAACAGCAGAGTGTGTGAAATAGCAGAGTGAGAAGCAGAATCTGTCCAGACACTGGAGTTGGGGGTTGACACCCAATGAATGAATCTGTGTGTGTGTGTGTGTGTGTGTGTGTGTGTGTGTGTCAGTATAAAGGAAGGCCCAGGTGAAGGCGCTCTGAATTCTTTGCTTTGTGTTGTTGTGAATGAAAGGCACACAGAAACAATAGTGCCACACAAACCCAGTGTGTACGTGCATGGCGTGTGTATGTCTGTAAGTAAGTAAGTAAGTGTGTGAGGCAACCAGAGTAATTACTAATCGATCCAAACACGACAGCTCAAAAACAACAGCAGAATGAATGGCATCATGTCAACACTGTACACAAACATACTGCAATGGGACTATAGATATGTCAGAAATGAAACACGCAGAGATAAAAAATTAAAATAAAAAAAGTTCCTGGCTTTGTCCCCCTGTGCTGATGATATAAGTTATGATCATATTTTTTGGTGCCAAATAGAAACCAAAATAACAATAAAAACTATAAAAAACTTCTTTTGTTTGTGTAATATATATATTCTGCCCTTCAAAGGAGTAGTTTGACATTTTGGGAACTATACTTTTTTGATTTCTTGCTGAGAGATGGATGAGAAGATTGGTACCACGCAGCTAGCAGCCACTTAGCTTAGCTTAGCTTAAAGCTTGGAGAATTTTTTTTAACTCGCCCAATACTTTGGTTTGCTAAATTTCCCATCAGCCTCAGATGTGTTATGTTCTAATCAACAAATTTTAGCATGCTAACACCCAAAACCCTAAAAGATGGTGAACATGGTTAACATTTTACCTGATACATCAACAATTTAGCATTGTCCTTGTGCACACTTTAGCATGCTAACATGAGCATTAAAGTACAACCTCACAGAGCTGCTAGCTTAGCTGTAAAAGTATTGTTTTTACAGAGACCAGCTAGCTGTTTTGCCCTGTTTCCAGTGTTTATACTAAGCTAAGCTAACTGGCTGCTAGCTGTAGCTCCGTATTTAACAGATCTTCTCACCATTTTGGCAAAATGTCAAACTATCTTTTTTAATATGTACTGATTTCTATCTGTACTCACTATGCTTCATTGTATATAAAAATGTGTTAATCTGTGCATAAATAACAAAAATAAAAATACAAGCACAAATCACATCGTCAGCTCCTCAAGACAAACACTCCCTCAGATATGTTAAGAAGCCTTCCTGTGTTCCTTTCAGCAAATATGTAATTCAGTCTAATAGTAGACATCGTTCAAAAACAACATAAATAAGCCTGTTGGCTTGACTTGAATACAAACAAACACTCCTACAGTATGAGACAGCTGGGCAGTGTTCAGACCAATGCAGACGGGGAAGTTAAGAATAGGGACAAAAGCATGTGAAATGTGGCTGTTTGTTATTACCCGAGGGAGGCAAAAGGTCAGCTGGGGTCATTACAGGAGGTGCTCTTTCGGTTCCCCGTGGGGATTCTTTCCCAGCTCTGTTTGGTTAAGCAGGCTGCAGGGACGGAAGGGATCATCGGCACTGACTTTTTTCTAATTCTAACTTTTGGACTGGGGTGGGAGAGAGGAAAATCAAGCGAGGAGAAGAGAGGCCTTTGTTAACGGCTTGTTTGCAGCCTAAGAGGTCCTTTGTGTGTCGTTTGTCTTCCATTCTGGGGGCTTAATGAGCAGTTTAAGCCGTGGCTCAGCCATTTCGTTAAAGTGGAGAGGTGCTGCTCGCCCCGTGCTGCTGCACACAACTGCTGAGTAAGATGCTGCGTGGCGTCAACATCAGCAGGAGAACTAATGTGCGAGCGGAGTTTGTGTGTATTTTTGTGCGCCTGACCCTGGACACTGCCCTGTAGGAGGCCGTGCTGAGAATACAGCCATTGTTTGTGCAGGAGAACTACAGGCCAGGCCGGTAGCTTTTCTCCTTTATTAGAGCCAGATGTCTGTGTGGGGGTAAGAAAACAAAGAAAAATACGGTTGTTCTTGCATTATGACCCCCTCACAGGCATGTGCACACGCACACACACGCAGACACACACACACACACACACACACACACACACACACACACACACACACACACACACACACACACAGACATACACACACTACAGTGTCATCAAGTCATCACACTCATCAGTAATGCTGACATTTCCCTCACCAGATCCATTTAAATATATGGGGTCACTACTAGACCAAACACAATAGCAAAGTGGATCTGGGATTGCAGTAAGAGCTATCAAGTGAACAATTACAGTTTACCGATCAATTTGGAAAAAGAAAAAACGTATTATTTTATAATTGCTTATAATAAAAAAAAATCTCCTGCATTGCAAAGCTGTATGTAAATTACTTTACACTATTTACAGACATACAATAGTTTTACAGCCTTTCATAGCAAAAGATTAAATCATCTTTTTCATAAAGCAGCGTCAGCAGCAAAAGTAACTGCTGGGCCCCTACCCACTGCATGCATTGTGGACAGTATTCATACGCTGCGATATTACATGACCCCAAGTTTGCGAATTGATCGAAGGATATGCTTCATGTAAGCAGAGTATCTGCTTAAAAGTGAAGGTCTTAAAATGAGGTTTTGTTACAGGGATTTATGACGCTTTAACTAATTACATGTTTTACTTTTAATACTGTATGTGATGTACTTGATTTATATAAAATCATAATTCTGGTCCTGTAAATCTACTACTGCTACTTCTGTCTACTCTAAAGCACAGCACCTATTGCTTATCTGTCCATCCTGGACGATGGGTTCCTCCTTTGTTGTTTTAAAGATTTTCCCTTAAGGGAATTTGTTTGTCTGGTTGCTTTATTGCAGTATAGTTTTTCCTTATCTGAATTGGGGGTCTACAGATACATAATGTCATACTGCACTGATTGTTATATTGGGTTTTTAAAGGGCCTCAAGATCAGATATACCAGGACCCATCTTAAAACCCTTAACATCCATTTGTTAGCTGCTTATCCTTTTCAGATGGTTGCAGTGGGCATTGTGCTCTAGTGGTGCGTATTTCCATATTCCCACACAATGTTACAATTAAATGACCACAAATCCTTCCCAAACATTGTACCTTGGGCTGTGGGGGACCCCTGAAGGTCCAACACTCGCTGTAATTGTCGGCTTTTTTTTCAGTCTAAGCGCAAAAAATTGCAGATTCTGATAGGGAGCCTCTACAAGTCAGAGCCTCAAGATTAGGTAATAAAGAAGGAAAGGACCCACTTTACTGTTAGTCCATCAATTTTCCTTCAAAACTAGGACTTTATTAAACCCCGTCTTACAGACTGCATAAGAAAACATTGTGTCTGGTTAAGTCAAGTGCAACAAAGAGATGCAGCTTTTCCAAAAAAGATCTCTTTCACTTTGAAGCCGGAGTGGTTTGTAATTTACATAGAGGTATAAAAGATTAAATGACACACACACTCTCTCTCTCTCTCTCTCTCTCTCTCTCTCTCTCTCTCTCTCTCTCTCCCGTATAATGCTTACACAACAGCCTGTAATCCAATTCACAGCGTGATGGAGGGTGCGGTTATTAACCTTGACATTGCTTAGCATCACTAACATTAATCACATTACAGTATGAGATACAGTCTCTGATTCTGTGAGCAGGGCAATAGATTGTTGATATGTACACTGAGAGCTATGTTTGCATTTTGCATGTTGTGGTTTGGGGGGTGGGGGGTCTTTCCATGAATTTGCTTACGGTAATGATGTGTACTGAACACAGAGTGTGGATCTCTGAGGCTCTCGCAGCCATTTTGGCACCAAATGTATGACAACGGGAAATGGAAAACAACTCATAAATCTCTGATAATCTCAGACACAGAAGGACGAAGCCATGGGCTGAAAAGTACCGTACACCCTTCAGAAATGAAAAAAAAAAAAAAAGCTGCGATGCACTAACAATGTATCGGAGGCAAGGTGTGAAGAAAGACAACAACAGTTTGACTTTCAAAAGTCCTAAAATGTTCATCATCGCCAAAAAAAAATAACAATTCAATCTTTCAATCTTTAATCAACAAAGCAAATTAAATAATCCTCTTTTATTGCTGCTCGCAGCAATGCTTCATAAGACAACAGAAACAAAAAATAAGCATGAAGATCTTAATTAATTTACTAAAAGACATGTTTGGTCGTCTGAGCGGGGGCTTTGTGGGTGTGGCCCTGGGTGTGTCCACTGATGTTGGGGCACGGCAGGGCGGGGTTCATGAGATCCGGTGCCTCTAACCCTTTCACAACCACACAGGCGGTCTCCTTTCTTTCAGCTCAGACTTTCTGCGCTCAGACTTGTCACAGCTGGTGTGCCCAATCACGTGAGAACATCCTGTACCTTTCTAACCACATCCTGTAGCTCAAAGTGTTAAAGGTGCTTGGTGTTACAGGCAATGATTTATCAAACACTTCCAACATTTTACTGCTGCAGCAGGAGTCTCCGTTTTCTCCGTGTCCTCGAGGTAAACACAAGAGATCCCTTCTGCCAACGTCGTAAGGATATAAACCACTGACAACTTGTTAGGTTAAAACTGTTAGCCGAAGGCCATCCCACCATAGTTACAGTTGTAGAGGTCTTGAGAGCGAAGTCATTAGCCATCTATTACAGGGCGTCCTTGACCAGGCGGGGATGAGCCGGTCTCCCTCTGAAATATAGTAATGAGGGCAAGGTTGATAGGTGCTAACACACCGCGCTGACAGTGCAGCGAAGGACATGGATTGTGTTTTACAATTTGACGGAGTTGCTCTATTGATCAGTGGGAGGTGGGGGATAAGCTTAGCTCCCACGATGCGTTGGGGTCAGGGCGCGTGCGAGGCCGCTGTTTGCTTTGTAGAATCTGAAGCAGCCTAATTTGCCAGCAGTTTGTTTAAACGTGTAGGGAACGTCGTCAGAAGAATCCCTCTTCAAGTCCATCTTCTGAGGATCAGTTCCCCTTTCAAAACACCTTGAAGACCTGCTTCACCCACACATTTTAGTCTTTGCATGCATTTGGTCCATTTAGCTCACATTCTTATCCAATCAGTGCTCCCTGTATCACAGAGTTGATTGTTCATTCTCCCCCTTATGCCCAGACAAGCACGCATTACCTTTCTTTCTTTCAGCACCTATATATATGTCTAATTCAGACCCCCACGCCTGCAAGTTACGACGACAGTTTAAAAAAAGAAAAAGAAATCAAGTTTGCCTCAAAAAAATCCACTCATATTGTTGCCTCTCCGTAAACAAGGCAGTTCTTAGAGTCCCAGCCCTGTCCTCCATTAGTCCAGCCGGAGGTAGCTGGGTGTGGTGTAGTTGAACATGTGGAAGTCCAACTTGTAAAGCTGGTAGAGTTGGATCTGCTGCTGAGTGCTGATATTGCTGAAGAACTGGGCCGTCATGGCATCTGTGGTACGAGTGGACTTGGCGTAGCTCGGGAAGCGCAAGGAGTCGCCAACACCCACCAGCCGCAACACATAGTTAGCGTCTTCCTCCAGCGTGTCATACTTGCCCACTAGGTCGTAGTGGATGTGACATGGGTGACAAAGCTGGTAGACGGTCTGCCAGTGCTCGTTGAGTGGGCCGTCACGCTGCGTGGCCGGATCTACCAGGTACTCCGCGAACTCTTTGAATTTGACATCAGCACCGTTGAGCAGGGCGTCCTGCGTGGCGTTCTTGCGGTAGCGGCGGATGATGCGGGTGCCGAAGCGCTTGTGGAAGGACGAGTTGTACTTGAGGGTGAACTTGTTTCGATATGCCGAGACCAGCCTCTCGAAGGGCTCGCGAACAAACAGGAACTTGAGGTAGTTCTTGAGGCGGTGGTTGATCTCAGCAATACTGTACTGGTTTAGCGTCTTCAGGTTGGAAGGAATGTGGGCTTCATTGGAAGGGATATCCATTGGGTCACTGTGGAAGAGAGGCATACGGACAGTAAGAAACAACAGCAAAACGAAAAAAATATGCATTCATGTCCTTGAATCAACTTCCAGTGCAATGGGGTCAGCATGCAAGGATCTAAGTACATCCTCAAACGTATGTCCTGTGCATTTTGCTTCCAATTTGTCAATCACAGAGCAATGTACAATATTTTTAAAGGGGAATAAATGGCCTGAGTCCTTTCTAAAGCCATGTCTGCCAGGTGCTTTACTCACCTGTATTTGCCCCGTCCTGTGAGCACCATCATGACGCGCTTCCAGTTGGTGCAGGCCACCTTGGGGACGTAGCAGTAGATGAGCTCGTGGTCCTCGTCCACCACAAGGTGTTTGAGGTCTCCGGGGGTCAGGACTCTGCGCTTACGGCTGGACGCGCTGTAGACGCGACAGGCATCCACTACCTGATCCCTCCTGGCCTGGTGGAGGACGGCTGCTCCAGACAACTCCGGCTGTTTAGACAGAGAAGAAGGGAGCGGGAGAGAGAGAGAGGGACGTGCTGTGAAATTGAAGCAAAGGGCTTTCAATCACTATCTGGATATAAAGAGACTCAGCTCTTGACATAAAACATTCGGCACTTGATGCTTAACCATTTCATCAGAATGAAATAAACATTGGTCATTTCTTGATATTTTGGCTCTAATTTATTTTTTAATTTTAGGGTGTTAGCCCAGTAACAATAGGATCTGTCGACTATATCTTCTGATTTACACACTGACTAATGAACCCAGCAGAAACTAGTAAATGCTATTTGTGGCATCAAACTTAGTTGCCTTGGTGGCCAAATTAGCGTGTTGGGTATTTGGCAAATATATCTGAAAAGGGGCTATTGGTTTGCATGTCATTGTTATCCAGGTTTGGGCAGTATTATGCAATTAAAAAAAAGCCAATATACTATTTGATAGGTTTCACAGTACATTGTAAATCTCCATGTATGGACAGAATGTATTTCTTTACAGAATGATCTCTTTGAGGTATAACTTTATCCAGCCTGGTTTTTGTATATTAACATTATTTTGTGACAAAATTACTTCCTGTCTATGTAGTATTTTGTTGTCCTTATACCTTTTTCCATATATTACTGTATAGCTTACTTGGCAGTGTAAAATCTCACCATGCCAATAAAGCACTCTAAAATGAATTAAACTGAACCAAAGCAGAAAAAGGGAATGATGAAGAGAGATGGATAGTGTTATTAATCTCAGCTGTTATTATCATACTCATCTCTTTATTGACTCTATCTTTTTCCCCTATCTGAGTCGCTCCACAGACTTTGATCGAGATGAGTCCATGGGTACGGAGGAAGTAAGATAATGATATGGGAGGATATTACAGATATTGAGTGTTCAATATGCGCAAATCCAGTCAGCAATCATTCATCTGAGGCATATTTCATATTCACCGTGACGCTTGTGCTGAAGTGGACCATGGCAGGAGGGAAAGGAGGAGGCTGGGGAGGAATTAAAAGAGTCTGAGGCAGAGAGCAGCCGGAGGGGCTTTGCATCTGAAGGCCAGGAGTGTTTTCATAAGCCTGTTGATTGTTTTTCCTTTGGGTCCGAATTCCCCTCCAGGGCAGTTCCCCGGTTTCCTTGCCAAATGTAAATTGATTGTACTGTGGCCTGCATCTTTACTGCTCCATCCCACTCACAACAAGTGTGGCCTTTTAGTGGCCAGGGCTGACATGGAGTGCCTGAAATAACTCAGGGACCACCACCAAGCGCTAGACACGAAGACAGCTTGACTAAAAGGGTTACTATGTATTTCTCTTTAGAGTCGCTCTTTAACCGTGTCTCCAGGTGGGCATTCATCATGTGCACAGCTTGCTGCAGCACAAAAACCACGGGCGCAAACCAATCTTTTGCACCTTTTTTATCTGATGACAACATACTGAGGCAGTCATGAAGGAAACGCATGACCGTAAAATCAGAGGTATTTTAAAAGTCATGTTTCAAAGTCTTGTTACTTTCTCAGTGAGCACCAATGGGAAGTCGTGTGGGGATGCAGCAGGTCACATGGCGATGCTCTCTGCCTTTATCTCTGATAAAAATCAATTGGGTGAAGAGGTGGGGGGAAGGGTTTGTCCCCTGTGAGTTCACATTTCAACAATATTCAACACAGAAACACTCTCGTTAAGAATTTCAAGATAGTAGTCATGTTAATGCGATCAGTTAAGATTACCCCCCTATTGGAGGTTGTTATGTACAGTCTTGAAACATGTTCTAATAGCTTTAGCCACGCATTCTCTCTTTCGGTAATTCAACACAAAGTTTCATCTTCATCCGAGTGATGCAAGCAATCTAACAGCCAGCGTTGAGATCGGAAAAGACGGTATTTTCATTCCTGTGCAAACAATGTGACTTTTAAATAACCTATTCCCACTAGAATAACTACCTGCAAAACATATGGATTTTGCTTCCAAAAAATTGCCTTGTGCGCGTAAAATATCTATCTTGTTTCGACAACCTGTGCCCACAGCAGATAGATATCGGCCTGCGCGGAAATAACTGTGTGCAACAAAATATAGATCTGGTTCCAACAAAAGAATAGGTTTTTTTCCCACAAGATTGCACCCACAACGTAATATCTTGTTCCAACAAAGCACCCTATATTTGAATCTCGCAAAACAAATAACTTGTTTGAATCTTATTCACACAAAATCTCCCATCTCCACATAAGAAAGTCCACATGATAAAGTGTAGTTTCTTTATTTCTTGGAAAGAAAACCGACTTCCCATCTCCATGTTGTTACCTCTGCTTAAACCTGTTTTTCAAACCTTGTTCGCCTGTCCCGGTAATATGAAACGGTCCTTCAAAACATTTTGAGGGAAGTCTAAACTGACAAGGCATGATGGATTATGAACTTCTCTTCCTCCCCCAACACACACACACACACACACACTTCTTCTCTCTGTGTGTGCTGTACACTCCTTCCTAATCATGCTAACGCCGACACATCAAAGCCCGCTAAGGCGTAACAGTGCATAGAGAATAGCAGCTCTTTGTTGATCAAAATCTCTCCTTTTTTTCCGATCTGCTCAGAGACGTCAAGCTATGCTTCACACAAATGCCACAGCGGGCGTGCGGCCCTCCGTCCCCGAGGAGGACAAGTGCTGTAATTAGCATGGGAGAGAGAGAGAAGGGAGGAAATCTTGTCATCTCCTGCTCTGCCGCACGGTTCCTCTCCTTATCTTTCTTCTTTCCACAGGATTACTTTCTGCTATTTTATCTCCTCTTTAAGCAACTCAGTCGAGTCACTTGTGCGGTTTCGATGAAAGGGTGAGGGTGAGAGGAAGAGAGAGAGAGAGAGGGAGAGAGAGGGTAGGAGATGAGAGAGGCGATAAGTTGATACAGTCTGAGACGGGGCCGTGATGGAGATCACTGACCTCTGGCCGTGTCGGGCCGTTCCCATGGGAGAGCAGATACCATTACATGCGTATGTGCCTGCACATTACCCCTCTAATCCCCCATGGACACAAACTAGTGGGTCAGCATTGGATAGGAGCTAGCAAAAGTCATAAAACCACCACTATAAAAGTAGTTAGCAGCTCCGCATGATATGGTCATTTAAGATTCAGCTCAGCAATTTCCCCCAGTACAGCTGCGGTATATGATGACAATGATATGATGAATTACTTTGAGTTACAGCATACCGATACTATATATTGATGTAGACGTGAGTGTGTGTGTGTGTGTGTGTTTAAGACTCTGCCCTCTCTTTTAGCAACTGCATCCATTCTCTCTGGGAAACGTGTCCATCAAAACTGGGCGAAAACTCAAAGGAAATCCTTATGCATAGTTCAAACCTAATCTCGCCATAAACATCATTATCAGCGTCGTATACGCAAAAAGAAAACTCTCCATTTTCTTATCTACACACGTCGAGAGGGGGTGGGGGGCGGGGTGGGCGGTTGAGACGAGCCCATTGTACATTCACGGACGGCGCTCTTTTCTTGTCACTGAGGATTTGTCGTCAGAATGTGCGAGAAACCGATGGCGGGGACGTGGGGATTGTGTTATCACATTTCAAGTCTTCATTTCCGTCTCCGGGGCTGTATGATTCTCACTGAGAGTTGTTTTGAGTTTGAAATATGATCCGAGAGTCTGACACACAATGGCGGTAATGAATAGCTCCCTCCTGATATGCTGATGGTTGCAAATAAAGAAAGAAAGATAGAGGAGGGAAGCTAGGAGGGGATTACAAATGAAAGGAATTGAAGGAACTGGGCAACTATACTGGCATCCTGCATCCCCAAGGGCCTTAAAAGCTCCCATGAAAGTATAATTTTCAGTAAAATAGATCCATTATCAGCTACTGTAAAGCGTCTTTACGAACTCATTATTTTAGTTTATACATGATGACATGATAAAGTGGTGTTTGAATGCTGTAATTGGCTATTTACACTGTTCTTGAAGGTACCCTGAAGATCTTTGGACTACTAGTAGCGCTATAGAGCAGATATCTTCAACAGGGGGTCCGGGGCTACCTAGGCGGTCCTCAGAGTTACTGCAGGGGGGGCCACCAGATTATTGTTAATATTTTGAAAGTTTTTCTAGTACAGAAAAATACTTTGCACACCTATAATGTGAGACAGATGGGTCGAAAGAGGATAAGTAAGTCAAAACACTAACTTGTCTAACTTGCAAAAAATAAATGAAATATTAGTAGTACGTTTCGGTACTAGGCCGTCATCTGGCAACTAAGGATGGTAAGTTCCTGTATGGGAGGGGCGGAGTCATTGGAACTGTTCTTGGCTGAAGTGGTGCAAAGGCTCATGGGAAAAAAACATGTTCTACATGGTTTCTGTCCTGGTTAAAGTGTGTTTTAATAATAATAATGTTTTGGGTGTGCATTTATGTCATCTTGATTTTAGTTTTGTATGGTTGATTTAGTCTTCATTTTTTTTGTCTGCATTTAATGTTGCACCATGACCGAGACCTGGGGGAACTGATGGGGTCTGGGCAGTGCGGCTAACAAAGATCCAACATATCTGCAGAGCATGCTGGACAATACCATTTGTGCATTGTTATCTTTTCTGTTTTACTGGAACTAATGTACCGAGTACATAGTTATTAAAATCAGGCTGTCATAAGGAAAAACATACTTAGAACATCTCTGCTATCCTGTGATTTATTTAAATGTTTTTTTTTTAACTAGTTTTGTAAATTGGGTGTTTTGTTTACTCAAGCATAATATACATTAGGGTGACCATATTTTGATTTCCAAAAAAGAGGACACTCGGCCTGGCCTCGAGACAAATCCAGACAGTGGTGATTCTCAGAGGTTAATGAACATGCTTTATTATGCCTCAATTGTGCAAAAATAACTTCTGTAATAAAATAAAATCTGTAACAACATATAACAAAATAATAGCTCTCTTTTAAAATAAATAAATAATATGAAATAATGTTCTAAATATGACCTCTTCTGTGTTAGAAAATCCAGCTTCAACAAAATATCTCTTAATACCTTTTCAATGTAATAAGATAAATAATAAAGACACTGAAACATATGTGCCAGCTTTGCACACGGTGCACTCCGCCTCCCACTTGTCCGGTCCCGACCGGGACGGTATGTGGGACATTTTTTTTGCAGTTCAACTGTGAAGCTGCACTAGTCTTGTTTTATGGTTGTAAGTGGACTGATGTTTATACTTGTGCGCTAGTGTGTGCGTCGAGACGGCGTGTGTGTGTGTGTGTGTGGGGGGGGAGTGGGTGATATAGAGCGGGGGAGAAGTGAGAGTGACAGCGAGCGAGTCCTACCGACTCTAGAGTCCTAGTGAGAGAAACAAAGTGTCTCCCCTGTGTTTTCTGACCACGGTGGGAAATCTTTAGCAGGAAACGCTTCGGCATTTTGTGTGTAATGCTGTTCCGCTGTCTGCCCTGGTCCCTGTCTGTCTGCCCCGGTCCCTGTCTGTCTGCCCTGGTCCCTGTCTGTCTGCCCTGGTCCCTGTCTGTCTGCCCTGGTCCCTGTCTGTCTGCCCCGGTCCCTGTCTGTCTGCCCCGGTCCCTGTCTGTCTGCCCTGGTCCCTGTGTATGTGTATATGTATCACAAGGCAGCCTCTCGGGAATTACGTCACACAACAAAGTAGCCTACCGTAGTATTGTGTTGAGCAAAGTGCCAGTCAATTTAAGTACACGCTTAATGGTCCCATGAAAAACAGTGAAAACCGGACATTTTAATGAATTTATAAAACCCCCCCGGACGCCCCGGACAGTAGGTAAAAAGTGGACATGTCCGGGCAAAAGAGGACGTTTGGTCATCCTAATATACATTTATGTTTATCAAATTGTCTGAAATAACAGGAACATGCTAGCCTGGGTAAACCCTGACGAACTTCTGGCAAATTTGAGATTTGATCTGCAAGTCAGTCTGGTGAAGAGCCCATTCAAACCCATTTCCAATGTCCCCAAAATCGAGGCACCAATCACAACCGATGAGGCGGGCTTTACACCAATCACAACCGTTGAGGCGGGCTTTACACAAATCACAACCGTTGAGGCGGGCTCTACACCAATCACAACCGATGAGGCGGGCTTTACACCAATCACAACCGATGAGGCGGGCTTTAAACCAATCACAACCGTTGAGGCGGGCTTTACACCAATCACAACCGTTGAGGCGGGCTTTACACCAATCACAACCGTTGAGGCGGGCTTTACACCAATCACAACTGTTGAGGAGGGCTTTACACCAATCACAACTGTTGAGGCGGGCTTTACACCAATCACAACCGTTGAGGCGGGCTCTACACCAATCACAACTGTTGAGGCGGGCTTTACACCAATCACAACTGTTGAGGCGGGCTCTACACCAATCACAACTGTTGAGGCGGGCTTTACACCAATCACAACTGTTGAGGCGGGCTCTACACCAATCACAACTGTTGAGGCGGGCTTTACACCAATCACAACCGTTGAGGCGGGCTCTACACCAATCACAACTGTTGAGGCGGGCTTTACACCAATCACAACCGTTGAGGCGGGCTTTACGCGACGACGATAGCGCAGCGACGGCGAGCAGCTTTTTGTTTACATTCAACATGACGGCTACCGAAGTGCAGCGTCACCCGTATCGTTGGTCTGATTGGTTGAAGGACTATCCAATGGCGCCCGGCCCAGCGTCATTTGAGTGGCGCCCGGCCCAGCGTCATTTGAGTGGCGTCCGTTGGTGACGCCCCTTTGGAAATGAACTGTCAATGAACCTTTCCCAGACCCCCCCACTCTCAGTTACAACTGAGAAGGGTCTAGTGTCAACCAGGCTAGGAACATGCTTAGATTCCTGTCAAATAAGGTAACACAGACCCATTGCCTTTACTGTATGCGGACCGATCATGCTTACTGCCGTGTAAAGTACACCCCCTCCCCCCAACCCAACCCTAAAAGGCCTAGACTGATCCAGGAAAAAACCCAGTACAGGGTACAGTGCAAACGGGGGAAAAGGGGTGCAAGGGTTTCAGTAGGGGGCCCGAGGCCCTGTAACAGGTTAATCTGGCCATGGTGGGATCACTATACACTGTAGAATCATTCATAGACTAAGAATTGGGGCTCTAAAGTGACCAAAAACTGATATTGACATAAATCTTGAGAATGTTACATTTGCACTTTGAATTACCATACATACGGAAACAACATTCTGTTGATAATGTATTCCTCAGAACTTGGGAAATGTCTGAATACTGTCTTGGAGCAAAATTAGATGCTAATGCGTTGTGATTTGTAGCCCAGGGATTCTGCAGAGCATCAGAGCACTTTGTTTAGAGAAGATGCCTGAAACATCTTTTCCTCTAAGAAATACTGCTTCATATTGCAATTTAAACGCTGCAGCAGTCGATACTGCTATTTAGACATTTCCTCAATTAACTGTGCAGCCCTGTGCAGTGTTTTTTTTTTTTTTTTGTGAGGCTATTATGGTGCTGCTTCTCAAGTATATACACTTTGTCTCTGGATACAGGCGAGAATTGCTAAATTGATGCCTCCGGACGGTCAAAGTGAATCAGGTGAAAACAAAGTGCTGCAGCAGAAATTCTCCTCACTTCGGTTCAATGTTGGTAATGTTGGAGGAAGGCTTTTTTTTTTTTTTTTTTTTTTCTTTCTGCTAAACTACTCTTCCATTTTGTCTCCTCAAACGTGATCCGTCTGCACTCCTCGTCTTCTGTTTGTGCATCAGCTTCTATCTCTTTTTGCTGGCTGCGAAGTCATCTAAACAAAGATCAATAGTATTCATCAGAGTTCTCTTTCTCTCTCATACACGCACGCACACGCACGCACGCACTCACGCACACACACACACACACACACACACACACACACACACACACACACACTCACACACTGAGCACTGAAGGCAGTCTGTCTCGCTGACCCTCTCTGCTTACAGACTGGGATTCATAGAGCAGGCAGGAATAAAGCTGCCAGTGTACCACAACTGTACTACACACACACACACACACACACACACACACACACACACACACACACACACACACACACACACACACACACACACACACACACACACTTCACCTGAGTCTCTGTAAAAGCCAACAAGGCGAGGCCCTTCTTTAAAACCTTGACAAAGCTGTCAGTTTATGAGGCAGGTTCATCCTTTCCACTGAGGCCGGTGGCACATTAACTTTCCATAAAGTCATTTATGAGAAGTCGGAGCAGCAGAGGGGGGGGACCAGGCGGGACCGGGCCCTCGCCGTGACCACCTGTACACAATGCGACACGAAAAAGACCAGAGTAAACGCTTCTTTACCCAGGGAACCTACTGAGAACACATGCTCTTTTTCAGCAAACATTAAAAAAATGCCCTGCTTCATATTCATGCAGCTCCACACATTCATACCTGGAAAAGGGCTCAGAACAACTACTGAGCAGCTCTGAAGGAGGGATCGGGGTAAATGTATTCACGGCACATAAAGTAACCTCTTGGAAATAATGGGGTGAATATGGTTTGGTTGGGATAAAGAAGTGCATCGTAATCATCATCATCACCATCACCAGGAGACCTTCATTAAAACTTGAATGATCTGAAGAATCTGAATCAGAAAAGGGTTTATTGCCACAGTAAGTTATACCTACGTGGAATTTGTCTTGGTGATTGGTGTATATAAATATAATACATTTATATTTATATAAATAGATATGATAAATACAGAAACAGAAACAGATCAAATCAGACAGTATGGCAGAGACAGACTGATTAGTGACGGACATTAAAAGACTATATACCGGATAATCGGCCCCGTCCGATGTTTCGCCGGATGTCCCTCGCCTTGCAAAACTCCCTTCGTTTCGGGAAACAACAACAAACTTCGAGCTAGCGAGCTACATGCTGAAAATGGCTCAATGGCTGAAAGTTTTTAAGACAATTTGGATCATGCTACAAAGTTCTTTCGGGGAATGATTGTTAAGATTTACAAAGAATACGTTTATGGCATTTACTCACTGAAAGCTGCTGAAAGCTCTGGGCTTCCCTGCCAGGGCCAAACACACACACACACACCGAGACATATACACACAATGTGATGCTATTTGCTGCAGGGTTTCTGTTTGATTCCCACTACCAATTAATGCTAATAATAATAATAATAATAATAAGAATGTAATCGTTTGCTCCATTGCAGTATTTCCCTTTCAGCAAAGTCATAAACGTATATACAAGAGTCAGTGTTGCCTACCAAAAATATGATGGGAGTGTGGCTGTTATTGTCCTCTAGGCATTTCAGAGATGGTTGTCTGTAAAAGCTGCAGTAAAGCCCTGAGGCCTCACCTAGCCTAAAGGAGCTGTTAACAGACAATTTCACAAGAATTTCAAGAGCGGGCTTTAATGGAGAGTTTTAGTGCCCCGTGAAGGTCTAACTGTAGACCGGGATAAAAGTCTGGGAGGAAGCACAAAGTCTCGGGGCAGAAAAAAAAAACCTTTCTGATGGAAAATGTTCAAAATGAAAAGCACTAATTATTCGAGTTAAATATTGCTTCTGCCTTGCATTTAAATAACTATACTGGTAGAGTCTAAATACAGTCGATTCTCAACCCAAAGTTTGGCGGTTTCCTCAAACCCAACCCTGACTGCGTAACATTAAATTTACCCAGGGTGCGATATGCCGGGGGGTGGGGGTTGGGGCGGAGGCGGAGGATTTCCCCCTTTCTGGTCTATATATCCTTGCTTCTTCTGAATTATTTTTATCTCCGGTTGGGACAAAATGTATCCCCCAAAGTGATCATCTACTTCACCAATAGCCTAGACCAGTGGTTCCCAACCTTTTTTCCTTGGCAGCCCCCCCCTCTACTTATGTATACGTTTTATACAATTTTTTGTACATTATACACCTGTAGTGTATATCATAATTTTTTTAACGTGTGTTTTTACCTCAACCTCAAACCAGATAAAGACTTGCACACCCCCTGTGATCTTTGCCGCCCCCTGAGGGGTGCCCAGACCCCAGGTTGGGAACCACTGGACTAGACCATATATTAATTATATACCTACAATAGAAGTATTTTAAACTAAGTAAAGCGCTGTAACATGTCTCAACAGTCTTTAGTGCCGTAGAAAGATCAAATCCGAGCAGCAGTTGCTGGTTGTATTTAGCCGCACCAGAGCTCCAGGACTCCGGCTACCAGCGGCAGTTGTTTATCCGCCAACAGGTGACTGTGAGCCGGCTACAGGCACCGCCAGATGACGCTCCTTTCAGGGGCCGTGGTAGTGGAGTTTAGCCTAGGGTGACCAGACGTCCCGGTTTGACCGGGACAGTCCCGATTTTTAATTGCTTGTCCCGAGTCCCGACAAAAGCCTGTCGGGACGCTAAAATTTCCCGGTTTACACCAGGAGCGGCGTCAGCCGATTTTGCCGTGTCTTCAGCCCCGAATGTTTTGAGTGTAGCCCCGAATGTAACTTTGTCCATTTATTTTTCCGAGGCGAATAGAACGGGCAGCTACGTGCGGGGTCCGACCATGCTGTATTTGTTGCCTATCACCTAGCAACCGTCTCTCCGTGAGGCGATATTACGAATCCCACTATGGCCACGCCAAGACCCGCCCTTCAATAGCGTTCACACACTACTATTGGCCAGGCGTCCATGCTTACATGTACAGGTCCTATCCCCTGACCAATCCCCTAACCCTAACCTTAACCACTCCAGGTGAAATGCCTAACCCCAACCAATCGAGCTGCTTCGTAGGGCGGGCCATAGTGGGATTCGTAATTTTGCCTCCGTGAGGAAAGCTGTGAAAGCCGGGTGAAGTTTTCGGAGGAATCCTAGCCAAATCAGTCTAATACAGTGATGCCATCAACACAAAGTTTAGGAGCGCAATACTAATGATTTAGTTTGAAGTTCCCGTGACTTGACGTTTCCAGTCTACGGTTCCGACTCAGACACACGGAGCTCTGAAGCAGACCTGTGGGTCTCTTAGTGTCCACTCTCTCTGTAAAATGCAGGGCAGCTTCAGGTTCATGGATGCGCTCAGCTGTGGCCATGCTGCGGCAGATGTGTTGCGTTTGTGCTCCGTGTATACTTTAGTTTCGCGTTTCCACCTCCGACGTAGAGCAGCGTACAGCCACTTCCATAGCTAAACAATTTGTCTCATTCAGAGACCAGAGACCCAAACGGGGCTCTGTGTCTGTCAGAAGGTCTGAGATCTACTATCACGTAATGCACAGCAGACTATGGTGCAGGTATAGATTATTTTCTGAAATATAGCTTGTGAATTTATTATTGTAATAGCCTATTATCACTTTATTTTTCTCAAAATATCACGACTCCTCCAAATCACAGAGAACACTCCTGTGTTTATATACTTTGAATGTGCACAAAGTTTTGGACAAGAGCAGTAAATCTTGCTCAAACATCTGAAATATTACAGTCCAGGGGTTTATTAATAAATTAAAATGAATGTATCATGAGGTGAATAATTGTCATATGCACATTAAGGAGGTTACTTAACCAACAAAAGACGCAAAACAGGAGGTTACGAGTAAATGATGCCTTTAGGCTACATGTGTGCTGACTCAGATATAATTAGAAAAGTCCATCCAAAGGAGAATAAATAGTTGAAAGCAATACAGAATGCCTGACAGCCTTACTGCAATATATTCCATTATGTTTTTATATTTGGATTGTAATCTGTTTCTCTTTAAATAAAGATATTTGCAGCATACATTGATTCAGAAAAAGGTAGAAATAGGTGCATAAAAATTCACCAGAATGCAGGAAATTAAGTGTTTAATGCTCAAAATGTTCAATAAATCATTTTAATTATTGTGCTGTTATTGGAATAAATAACACTTCAAAAAATCTTTTTTAGAAAAAATCTCAACATAAATCTCACACTAAACTGAAAAAGGCTGTTACTGCAATTTTGTTAATTTCACAGGAAAAAAACACTTATTATTAGACGAGGAGCCTAGGATCAAAATAATGAAGTTACTGTCTGTGTCTGTGTCTGAACAGGGCTGGCACATGTTCACGTTAAAAAGCGTGTGCGTGCACAAACACACTACGGTCACGCGCAAGGTGTCCCGGTTTTAGCTCCAGGAAATCTGGTCACCCTAGTTTAGCCAGAAAAAGTGAGCATCATGACAGTGAAGTTTAGGAACCAAAACAACTCGTCAAGTTCAGGAAAAAGATGGTGGTTTGGATTAAAACCCTCCAGAGGAACGGGTGAAAGTATTTTGTTTTCCGCCTTGAAAGCGCTGTGTTTTATGTTGGCACCGTTTGATTTTTAGTGAACCAATACTCAACGTGATTCGGTCTGTACCGGTAAAAGTACCGGGTTCGGTACCCAACCCTATTCACTATCAACAGGCTCTTTGATCCAACATCTTGCTCACAAACACTTAATAAACCATACTGGCACAGCATACTTTAGCCTGTTAACTACAAACGCTTTCATTTTATTTCAGTAGTCTTTGCAGACATTGCATCACCTTTTAGTTTCTATGTCATATTTCCACAGTGTGGGGAGGCAGTTGAGAGCATGGCCTGTCCTTTAACTGATCCTGTCCGTGACATCTAGTAATTATTTGTTTAACCACCTGGATCCGATTTTCTGACAAAGTAGCCTCTGAATGGATTGCTTTTCAGCAGCCCAGTACCAACTCTCTGACTCTGGTGTGTCCTCGAATGCACCATCTGCCTGTAAAGAAAATTTCCAAACCCTCCCTCTCACAGCTGCACAACCACAAGATGCATCATAATGCAACTTTGATACAACAAATGTAAATGAAAGGTTTAAACACGGGCTTGCAGCTGACTGCTGATGCAGAAGTATGTACGCATAAACACACTTACCACATAAACAACTCTGCTGTGGTCACCTCAGGGTAGATCTGCAGGACATCCGACACGGGGGTGGGAGCCTGATTCTCCCTGTCCCACGCTCCTATTAAACCTGTAACCTGAGCCCAGCATCATGCCTGCTTCCCAGGGGAAGGCTAACCTGCCTGGGACTAATTCCTAATATTATTTTGCTTTTGACATTTGTACTCTCGCACTATTTCAGTTTTTCTTTCTATCCTACAAAGTAATTGGATAATGCAAACTATGCATTTGGGAAGTGCCCAGATTAGGCCCTCTGAGTTAGTTTCTTTCATCTTTCCATCACATATTTGATTGATTATGTGTATATCAATCTGCATTTTGTGCATGTGTGTAAACCAAGGAAATACAATAATACAAATAAAAATGAATGGGTATGATATGATATTGTACGAAAATGCGCAACAATGCGTACGATATCCTGCAAAAATTACAGCGAGTGCCGGCTAGTCGCGTAAAGGCCGCTCACATGTCAGTTAGCGTGTCTTTACGGTTACATTTAGCCGAGAAAAGGTGACTAGTATTTATATAGCGCGTTTGTAGTCTTAACAACTACTCAAAGAACTTTTACACAGTACAGGAACCATTCACACACATTCACACACTGTGGCCGAAGCTGCCGAACAAGGTGCCACCTGCTCATCAGATGAACATTCACGCACCGATGGCGCAGCATCGGGAGTAGTCTCGCATTGCCAGACATTCCTCCACAGCGCTGCGGAGGAGGGTCTGGCCACATGGCATTCCGGGATGGGAGAAAAACGTGCTTTAGATTATAGGCATTTCTTGAAACCAATCACAATCGTCTTGGGTGGCGCTAAGCAACCGCACGGAGCAACGGCGCCTCTGTAAAATAGCCTCGGGAAGGAACTTGGTCTGGTGAAACGGGAACGTTCAATAGTTATTTCGCTCGTGCAACAGAAAACTCTGAAAGGAAGGATATCCAGCGGCACCAGAGTAATCCCAGAAGTGGAACGTCGTGGATATCAACTAAACTGCGTAGCAATTTGGGGTTCAGTGTCTCGTCCAAGGACACTTTGACCTGGGACTGCAGCACCAGTGATTGAACCACCAACCTCCCAATTGCTAGACAACCACTCTACTACCTGAGCCACAGGTGCCTTCAGGTCCTGGCCCGTTTAGCGGCCGTTGCCGTTAAGTTTAGCTGACAGAAGGGGACTTTTTAGGCAGCAAAACAAGTAGTTAAGATTAGAAAAAAAGATTGTGGTTTGGGGTAAAACACCAGTTCCCTTCAAGTAGTACCCGCGGGACACAAACCCTCGTTTCCTGGGTGAAAGTCTTGTGTTGTGCCCTTAACTTCTTCTGGACACGAACGCTGCTCTCCCACTTAAAAGCCCCGTGTTTTAGGAACCACCCCATCCTCCCTACGCTGCGCTTTGCTCTATTCCGTCCATCCATCCATCCATCTTCATCCGCTTATCCGGTGTCAGGTTGCGGGGGGAGCAGCTCCAGCAGGGGACTCGAAACTTCCCTTTCCCAATCCACAGCAACCAGGTCCGACTGGGGGATCCCGAGGTGTTCCCAGGCCAGGTTGGAGATATAATCCCTCCACCTAGTCCTGGGTCTTCCCCGAGGCCTCCTCCCAGCTGGACGTGCCTGGAACACCTCCCTAGGGAGGCGCCCAGGGGGCATCCTTACCAGATGCCCCAACCACCTCAACTGGCTTTGCTCTATTGATTGAGTAATTGTGCCGCATACAGTAATGAACGCGTGGATTCCAGTGGATTACCTTTCGTTGCTATATACTGTACGAATGAACAGTTCATGAGAACAGCCTGTACCTTAAGAAGTGTGCTGTGAAAAACAGGACAGAAGAAGAAAGTCATTGTAAATATATCCCAATTATGTGTGACATGTGTGTACTTGTGCTGCTGTTCATCTGAAGACCACATATTATGTGCCTTTGTACGCATGTGTGCATTACGCCACTTGTGCATAGACACCAGTGTGTGTCTGAGCGTGCGTGTGTGTGTGTGTGTGTGTGTGTGTGTGTGTGTGCCAGTGCATCTCAAAGAGAAAAGGAGGCGTGTAATTATAATGTTGCGCCACAGACAAGATAATGACAAACTGCTGTGACTTTCCCTCAGAGCAGTCAAAGTTTCTCTCTGCTCCCATGTGCTTGTGCACTTTACCCAGAAGAGAAGAGAGAGAAGTTAAACAAGGAGAAGCAGAAGAGAACAAAGTGACTAAGGTTTCCACTCATTATTTGGCAACTGATCTCTCCGTTTTTAAACCTGCGTCCTGAAGGTTTTACAGCGTGCTCTCAAAAGACAGCAAGAAAGAATTTGCTACAATTTTTAAAGGCTTTTTTTTTTTTTTTTTTTTTTTTACCTAGAAATGACATACTGTGATGTCTGTCAGGGGCGGGGCTAGAAGGGGGGCATGGGGTGGCACTGCCCCCCCTTGAAATATGATGGTTTCCATTGGATCAGAGTACTGTCTCTTGGCTGCCTGTTCTGCCAATCTTCCCAGCCCTTGTCACATGACCATTTCATGTTTCCATTTAATAAATGTTTAAGTTTTTTTTAATTTAAATGGCAGACTGAGTCTATAGAAAATGTGTATTGTATTCTGATACAATTTGTTTAAAATGAAAACAAGTCAAACTAATAATGAATGGGATGTTTTATTTAGCAGAATTGCATTATGTTGTTCTATCCAATATTTCCTATATTTCTAAGCTGATTTTTTTGTATGCTGTATTCTATTAAAATGCCCCCCCCCCCCCCGCCTGATTATTGGTCCCTTTGTGCAACCCCACTTAAATCCTGTCTCCAGCCATGCTCACATGCAGCCTCCAAAGATAGACAGAGACAAAAAGAATAAAGCCTCCTCTAAATCCCTTTGCCTTTAAACCCAGAATGACTTATCCAGTTTCCCCCCCCACACACACACACACACACACACACACACACACACTAAAACACACACACAGACACACTAATACACACACTTCAACCTGTATCCACAGTAGTTGCACTCTGGTCTGATGGTTTTACACCAGAGCAACGCTCAGACAGCTGCGTGGCTTCTTTGCTGTGGGTGAAAGGTTCCACGTTTCTTTCAAGCCGCTGCCAGTGGCTGCCGCTGTGTTCCGACACACACACACACACACACACACACACACACACACACACACACACACACACTCAACTAATCCAGTGGATTGTGGGGTTAGCAGGATATCTGCCGCTGGTGAAACAATCCAGACAGGTATGATCCAGGCTTAAGCAACTAAGCAATATAATTTTTTTAATGTTCTTTAAAGACATTTTTTAAACTACAGTTAACATTAAAATGAGGCAGCTGTGATGGAAACTTAGACGTAGTGATATTTTCAAATCTCCGTTTAGCTTTTAGCACTGACTTAATGTAGAATAATGTATGGAATCTGTCTTATAGCTTTTTTAAATTCTCAATTGCAAGAGTCCGTCCATGAGCATGTTATCTCAGATACTATTGGGCAATTAATGCTGCCATCAGTGTGGAGCAGGACACTCAACGAAAAAAAGACAACCGAGCTAAACAACTTTCCTGGGGGAAAAACCCTGACTAAAATCTCCACACTATAACTGTTGGTTGTCCTACAAGGACTGATGACTTTCCCTCCTTTAAAAGGAGAGTCACCGGTCATGCAAAAGTCAAGGTTTCTGTCAATCAATCAATCAATCAATCAATCAATCAATCAATCAATCAATCAATCAATCAATCAATAAATCTTCCTTTGTGTCCACGTGATCACAAGTTCTGGGTAATGACTGAAAGAATGAGACCATGGATGATACTTTTTGGGGGGGGAGGGGGTATATGTGTATATTAGACCAGCAGATAGACTGGAAAGAGATGCACATCAACTTGTCATTCCTGTTATTAGTTGTCATTAAACTCGGAGAGGAGGTAACACAAGTTTACTTGAGTTTTCCCCTGACTGTGTGTTTGTCCTGCCCACCATGCTGACACATCCAAATCTTTTTTTTTGTGAAATCGGGGTAGACACACCTGATTCTATCTACCTGCGTCTTAAAAATGAAATTAGTTTGAATTAAAACCATGTCGAGATGGAAAAGTATGAAAACGTACTGTACATAAACGTGAATAAAATGTAGATCAGAGTGAAAAGAGATGAAGGAGAAACAAATCAAATCTTACCACAAAGTAGGCTCATTTCCCAAAAAAATCTTCCAGAATTTAAATCTTACTCTTACGGAAACTTTAAACTCAAATGCAAAAGATCACCATCAAAGTCTTTGACTGTAGAAGATTGATTTTTTTCCCGGTTCTCTATCCTTGTGGGGACATTTCATCCCCTAAAATACAGATGCATGACAACAGACACAAACACACACACACACAGACAGCCATTACAGTGACCCTCCATTAGTGCTGAGGTTGACTTTGAGTCATTCATCCACAGTTCCAACCCCAGATCTGCACATCCTTTTCATCATCCTCAGTTCTGATCTCTGACTCAGCGTCTAACTGCGAGCCAGGCTTTGGCTCGGTCATACATAATGAGGAGGAAAGAGTATTACTGGGTAAGGAAACTAGTTTCCTTCCCTGTATTTAGATGGTATCTGACCATGTTTGTGGCCACATCCAATCATTCCCTCTGGAGGTTTTATTGCATTTGGCAAATCAACTCACTCACACAATTTGAATTCAGATTAATGAAACCAGTGTAGGCCCCAAGGACGCAGAGTTCAGTCCAGAGCTGTAATGTAGTGCAAACACACCGTAGGGTAAAAATAGCAGAGACGAGGATCACTGGGAGCTTTTAGAAGCCTCAAAGACACCTTGTTGCTGCCAGTCTACTGTACCCGCAGCCCTCGGTGAGTGGGAAGTTAAGCCTTGGATTTCAAGACCTGACTCCAAAATGTTGTTTTTCCTCCAGATTTATTCAATGTGATGTATTCGTAAGGATGCCACAGAACGCGTGTTAATTGAATGTAAAACATTCTAAACAGAGAGAGAGATAAAAACGTAGAGAGGGAAAGGTGGATGACAGAACTGAAGTTAGGGAGCGTTTAGTCTACATACACGACGTTCCACTTCGTTGCAGTCGGAAATTCCGCCGGTCTTTACTCATTACATTACATTAGATGTCATTTAGCTGACGCTTTTATCCAAAACGACTTACAAATGGCTACATATGTCAGAGGAGCAACTAGGGGTTAAATGTCTTACTCAGGGACACATTGGTTGATGTATCGCAGTGGGAATTGAACCCAGATCTCCCACACCAAAGGCATGTGTCACACACCCACACACACACACACACACACACACACACACACACACACACACACACACACACACACACACACACACACACACACACACACACACACACACACACACACACACACACACACACACACACACACACACACACACACAATTTCAGCCAGATGTCCAGTTACCTTCCTCTTCCTTTGTGTTGGCGTTCTAACCTCCGGTGGATTTGTGAGGACTATGGTTAACTGCTCCTCAGATCTCTGCAGGGTAAATCCAGACAGCTAGCTAGACTATCTGTCCAATCGGAGTATTTTCTCGCACGACTAAAACTACTTTTGAACACAAGTTCCTTCCAAAAGCTATTTTGCAGAGGCACCGCGGCTTTTCCCGGTGCTTAGCTCAGACCCTCCTCTGCTGCGCCGTGAAGGTCTGGCAAAAGTGAGACTAGGGACGATATACGATTATTTGGCTATCCACAATAGGTTTGAAAGGTGTTTATCAGATGAAGTATAGCTAATATTGATTATATACAGTATGTCAGCAAAGAAAGGACTCCATGCTGTCCTTTTTGATTTTGCCGATAAACCAGCCTGGTCACACAGAATTCTGTGAAATGAGCACAAACTGTTAACAGCTCATTACGTGGTGGTGGCCCAGAATGTGTGAAAAATCTGTGTGGCCACCCACAACCTTTTCCTTAACTTAAGGGGCCGTGTTCATTTCACAGAATTCTGTGAGATCAGGTTGTGATAAACATAACAATAGGTGCCTCTAATATACGAGCTTGGTATGAACTTGGAAAAAACTGCTTTTAGTTTTAGTGCACCCAACTCCCGGACCAAATTACAGAACGTTCTTAAAATCAACTCAATTGTGCCTTTTGGACAATTTAGAAATCTGGTTTAAAACCTGCAAACTCCTACTTGTAACTGCTTTACATAATCACATTGTCTTTTGCATCCCTATTATCCTAATGTATTTATCACAGCGTTTTCCAATTGTGGAGGTTTTATTGTCTCTCTATATTTCTTAAGACTGTACTTTCTGTGTGGTCGTTCTGTATTTGTCTTTGTAATCTGACTCGATGACGTTGAAAATGAGGGGTCGACCCCTCAATGATCTCTCGGGGATAAACCAAGGCTGAATGAAGAGGTTGAATGTTCTAACCCTGTGTTTTTGCATGCAGTAGGTGCATCGTTTTCATGTGTTTACCGGCCATATTTGACTCCTATTTATAAATCTGCAGAGGTTAGGTGCAGCTGGAGGTCTAGGGATGTACTGCAGTGCTGTCCTATTAGCTGTGCTGTTAACGGAATTACCTTTACAGATTCAATGACAAGGTGAGCCAGACCTCTGATCTGATAGCATAATGATTACACTGTATCATGCGTGAATTTACACAAAAAGCACTTTAATATCCAGATAAGATATCCAGAGAGACTGAAATCTTGTACTGTAGTTGTGGTTGTAATGCTAATTCAGTGTCTTTGTTTGTTGTATGTGCACACATATATTCATGCTCCAGGCATAATAAAAACTCAAATGTTCTGACCTTTAAGTTGAAGCAATTTGCGTTTTTATTATATATACTGATCCTAAAATCCTCAAGTGGACAACCCTATTCTGTGTGGTTATGGATGGAATGTTCTATTCTATTTTTGAACATGTTCAGTGATAAGCCCTGTCGCCTCACAACAAGAAGGCCCTGGGTTTGAACCACGGACTGTGAAAATAGTGGATGTAGACATCAGTGATGTCACCTATTGGTTTGTGCACTGCCGTTTTGATGCCACTAGTTTGGCAATTTGGTCACCCGCCATCTTGGTTTTTTAGAAATCGGATGTGACTCTTTTTGACGAAAGGGTGGAGCTGGGGAGGATGACACGGCCAAGCCAGTTATGTTTACGGCTGCAATGAAGCAGCGCTAAGCTAAACGCTTAAGAGGGAAAGTTGCCCGTTTGCAACCCTTCTGAAGTACACACACACACACACACACACACACACACACACACACACACACACACACACATAGTGACAGCTCTCTCTTGACCACTGACTCCAAGTACCCTGCTAAAGTTTACTCTAGCTGCTCCCCCCCCACACACACACACACACACACACAGAAATATATCAATGAGACTTCACATGAGTGAGAACGTGTGGAAAAATCCTCCACGGAACATTAACCTACGGTGAGTCCATGCACACCTGGTCCGATCTTAGCTGTCCAAAAAACCCACTTGACCCTTGTGTCGTCCCCCCAGAAATTGAACACTTGTTTAAAAACTTTTTTGCACTTTTATTTTTTATTTTTTTTACATTTTCTTCGTTTCTTTCCCACTACTAGTGAATTGGAAAAAAAAAAAAACACCCAAAATCCAATAAAGTAGTGAACTGATCCTTCATTTAACTTGCAAGGAGCGTTGTGTGGAACCATCCATGTAATTTTTGGACAATTTGGATGAGAGAAACCCTTATTTCTGATGTAGAAACTCCAATTTGACCCCGGGGACAACGGGAAGGTTAAAGCCTCCCGTATACATTTAAAAGGCACACGGTGATGAATGGCCGATAGAGGAAAAGAAACCAATGGAGAAAATGTGAGAAAGCTCGAGACAGCGCAGGACAGAAGAGGTGTGAGGAAAGAGACGGACCGGGGTTAGTTGCAGACTAAAGAGGCAGACAGACAGTAGGTGATAGATAGTGAGGAGGACAGTGATGAGAGAACAGAAACTATGCAGTCCATCACTGTGATAGCATCGCCTCCAGCAGTGTCCTCCTGTCTCACTTCCTTTCAGCTGCTGAACCACCACTAAAGAAAGATTTGTTCTTCTGCTTCTGCTCAATATATATATATATATATATATATATATATATATATATATATATATATATATATAACCCCACCCCCGGAGCCAGTGGTTTTGCATGATGAGGCCCATAAACTATACATTGTGTATACTTTTCATCCTCGCCAACCCTTTTTAGAGCATTAAGTTGGTGAATTGATTCCCTGCCTTCATTGCATCCATTGGTTTCACTTCACTTGCTTGTGATTTGTAATCCATCACAGCGAACATTAAGTCGCTTTTGCTTTTTGTCAGAATTACATTATCATTTCAAGCCGGCACTGCTTTGAAAACTCATGATGCATGCAAGGACACTCTGAGGTCTGTGGTGAAAAGCATCATTTCTTTCAAGGAAACTTGTTACAACTTGGGATTTACAAAAACACTGCAGCAACAGACGGGACTGAACGGAGACACATTTATAAATCAGCCTGGTCTCACAGAATGCCGTGAAATGATCACAAAGTGTTAACAGCTCATTACGTGGTGGTGGTGGTGGCACGGAATGTGTGAACATTCTGTGTGGCCACCACAGAAAACAATGCCAATGTAAAGTCAATGAGAAGATGACGTAGCATTAGGAGCGACTACGGTAGCGAGTAGTATGTAAGATCAAAATTCCACGTAAGGAGGTTGGCTGGAGTGGTCAAACACAATTCTGTGAGATCACAGATATATATATATATATATATATATATATATATTTAGCTGGTATGATGCTGAAACCAAAGAAATCCTGAAATATGTACAGTAGATCACCTGACCAACTGTGTGAGGTAGGTCATCCCAGGAGAGCGCTTTGTAACACGTCCCCCCAGGCCTTGCTCTGACTGGGAGAACCATAGTATAGCATGTCAAAAAAAAATCATATTATACTATGTCAAAAGAAGTCATAGTAAAGTATGTCGAAAAAAGTGAGAAAAAAGCCATGGTATAGTATGTTGAAAGAATCTTTACAGTGCGTGGGACACTTTAATTTAATATGTATTATGGTAATATAGGTCTTTACTTTAATCTTGCCTCGTGCAGCTTTAATAGTGACCATTAACAGAGGGTGTCTGGCCAGCTCAGCAGGCTAAGACCTCTGTCACCATGTCCATTTCATTCTGCCATCCTCCCTGTCCATTTCCCACTGTAAACTGCCCAATAAAGCAGGAAAGCCATTAAAACCGCAACCCATAATATGCATTAATTTTATACCGGCAATCATAGCAGGTGTCATGTTCACAGATGGCTGCTATATGGTGAAGCTCTAAATTGTGGAATGCTAAATGGTGTGAGGCTTCACTGGCTGGAGCAGACTTTGACAGAGCAATAATAGTCTATTCACAGAGGCATGAGGAATACTACCTGCTTAACACTTTATTTAGTAGCTCATTATTTCCCCTCTGTCCTTGAGAGAGGTAAGTTGTTGGACTTCTGCAAAACCTTGGTCCCCTTTTTGTCTGTTTTCATTCCTGAACAATGTCTTTATCCCCTCAGGCTGGAAAGTTAGCCATTATGCTAATGCTGTCCCCTGGAGTTTTCATGGGGAGGTCAATTTGGAGGGGCCTCGCGTTTCCGAGCCCCTAAAACGAAAACATTTGGAAACACCAACTGCCAACTCCGGGATTGCTTTGTAGTCCAAAAGGGCACAAACGGGAGGGCTTTGGAAACGACTGACCGTCAGTCAGTCTTGCCGGTTAGGTAGCTTACATACAGTAACAGTTCCACCTCATCGTCGGTCTAAGCTAATTCACTTCAATTTTATTCATGGTATTAAATCACAACAGAAGTTACCTCAAGACACTTTACAGTTAGAGTAGGTCTAGACCACACTATATAATTTACAAAGACCCAACAATTACCCCAAGGGCATTTGCTCTTGATCCCTGGTCTTATTTTTCGCCATTGTTGTTCTCTCTCTAAAGTATTTTCTGTATTTTCATCTTTTAAACCCATGGTTTTAACCACAGAGTAAGGTTAGACAATCTGCTTCCTGTTTACACCACCACGCGCATGCCCAGTGTGTGCGTATGGTCATGTGATATTTGTTGCCAGACGTGTTAGTATAGATGGAGATTAGTTCTGCTACTGGAACTAAAACTCTTGTGTGGACGGAGATTGTTTTGTTTTTCTCAAAACGCTGCTTGAAAATTAAAACATAGTGTAGCTGCAGCCTCAGCCTGCTGTCCCTTTCAGGTTAACATTCAGGCGGTGACACACACTTCACAGTCAGGGCTGAGCAACAACCCACATTTAGGATAATGTGAGCTGAAGAAACTAGGAAAGCTGTTAACAGAGAGCGTTACATTTGGGCTGAGCAACATTTTGAGCATGTCAAACACTTCATGTCCTGCATTCAGGTGAATTTTTCTGCAACAATGTGTGCCTTTTCTGCATCAAGTTATGGTGCAAATGTCTTTATGTAAATTCAATTATCTTTAGATATTTTGGGGGGGTGGGGGTTGCACTGGCCAGTTTTGATTATTGGGGGGGCTACACCCCCCCCCCTCCACCCCCCTTCTCACCCATTCCCCCTGTAAATTACATCTATGTCTCACACAGAGGCAGGCATACAAGAAAAAAAGCCAAACTAAAGTCAGAGGGCCTTATTGGGCGAGACCTCCGACAGTTGGTGGAGAGTACCAATTGGAAGAGATGAGGCTCAAGAGAGATGGACAGCGAGATAAATAGAGAGAGAGGAGCAGTCATGCGAGCATGCTAGCCTCCTACCTGTGTGGGGTTGTAGAGCTCCTGCAGGGCGTTGCGGGACCCTTTCCTACAGCAGCCGTCCACCACAAACGGGTTCCTCCGCATGACTGCAAAACACAGAGGAGACACCAAATCAAATCAACCAGCCCGCTCAAAGAAGACTAGGACGATGAACGAGTTGAGAGGAATCAGTAAGAAACTTTTGTTGCTCAGGAACATCTCTCTACCCAATAATACTGACTCTTTTATCCAAATATGAGGTCTTCTACTGGGATTTCGTCTAATGTTACCACATTGCATAAACACCTATTACAGTCTTTTTTTGGGTTGCTGTTTCACGACTAAAACAACCTTTGAACGTACACACGTTCCACCAAAACAAGTTCCTTCGCCGAGGCTATTTTGCAGAGGCACCGCGGCTCCGTTGGGCGCTTAGCACCGCCCCAAGACGATTGTGATTGGTTTGAAGAAATGCCAATAAACCAGAGCACGTTTTTCTCCCATCCCGGGAACGCTGTGTGGACTAGCCAGACCTTCCTCCGCAGCGCTGTGGAGGAAGGTCTGGCAAAGCGAGACTAGGTCATTTGTAATAGGAAGAGTAAAGTAAAGAAGAGTAAAAGCCCACGATCAGAGCTGCCAGCTCCTTCACTGGGCTGTATTCCTGTGATTCTAACGACTCTTTGTTTTGCTGTGGACCCCCTGGACACCTCCACAAGGACACCGCTTTGGGAACCATCGTTTTAAAATGACCAACTGCAGCGAGGAGAAGGCAGAGAGGCAGAAAGCTACAGGGGATAAATAATGAGAGCAGTGACTATATGCCAAGGACGAAGCCACAGTTCAGCGTTTGTTTGGCTAGATCTCAGCTCTTCACACAACTCGATACAGCGCGGTAGCTGCTGGCAGCAGCTCAGTGGGAGCAGCCAGCGCAACACTCAGGCCCCCGCCAACACACTCCCGCCAATCACTCGGGGATGGAAAAGCGCTGAAGGACGGCACAGGATCGACAGGGAAGAAAATGAACCGCTAACAAGGAAGCCGAGGATTTAATGGCAGTTGATTCCACACGTCATCTGCCTCCTGTCCACGGGTGAACATGTGTTCCCGCCATCGGGAGAGCTAATGAATGATGAGAATGATGCACGTTCGCGCTGGATATATTTCTATACAGTGCATCTCCATCAGTAGACCTAAACAGTGAGTGAGTGTTTGCATTCACATCACGAGTAATACATTATGAGACAGTGTAAACAACAAATGATGCCTACTTGTTGATACACTGACCACGCTGAAATGCACATAACACAATATTCCGTTTATTGCCCTAGTTTCCAAAAAGACAAGCTGTTCACATGGCTAATGAAAGAAAATATTCCATTAAGATTCCTGTTTACATGCAGCCGCGCAAAAATAGGATTTTAGCCTATTTTTCACGCGAGCGTATTGGAAGCGTTTCCAGGTCAAAATAGATTAGGAAAATATGTTTATATGTCATTTAGACACAAATAGTTTGAAGTTTGAAAGCCTCTAGGTTTTGATATAAATGCAGATATATGAATGTAATTTAAGTAAATAATATTGCACCTGTCAATACAGAACGAAATATTCTGTAGCCTATTTTGGTGTCAATACTGCCGACGTTGTCTTTGCTGTAATCAGATCAGTATATATTTATGATTAACACCGTAATCTGTTGCAAACTGCTGTAAAAACCCCCATTGAGACGCATTATTCCGGATTCACTGTATACATGTCCAAAGAATGCTTCTAAAATCAGAATAATACCGGCATATCCCACGTCTTTATCGGAAACTGCTAAATTCCGAAAAAGGCCTTATTCGGAATATCCAAACACATTATACTGTTACATGACCTTTATCAGATTAGTCATATTCGGAATAATAGTGGAATATTAGTGCACATGTAAACATACTCACTGTTTTACCTATTTCATTTAGTACCTTAGTGAGCAGTTCAGAACCCATTACTCGATAACTTGATTAGGAGATGAACAGAAATAATTAATTGACTTGTTTACATGTCTTTTACATGTCGTAATGGGGTCAGTAGGCAATTATATTGAACATAGTTTATATATGTATATAGTATATGGTTGCCTCTATTTACAGTGTGCAGTGGGTTGTAGAAAAGGGCTGAAATTTGCACATTTGTTGTGTAAAGATAATGTCAGAATCCACATCTTGCTTATTCACACACCTACTCTTGCACTGAACTGTAATTTACAGATCTACATGTAAATCCGTCTCTGCTTTCCAGCCAGCACACACTCAGTATCCGCATAATGAGGATGTTGTCTGTGACTGTCAGTATTTTCATTTTTTAATATCTTTTTTTTTCCATTCTTTTGCCACAGCAGTGCCCAAATTCCCCTTCAAAAACCAATAAGGGTTTGTCTGCTCCTACGCTCATCTCACATCAGAGGAACATCAAAGCAAAAGAAAACCGTACACATTTCTCAGCGGGCTGCTGATTAAATTTTTTAAAATCCTGGTTAAAAATTGAAGGGTCGAGTGGGCTGAGGTTGCCGCTGACCACAGATATGCCAGCTAACCCTGCATGTGAACCGTAATCCCTCTATTGGCCCAGACCAGATCCATTGACGGAGCCCTGGGGAGCGAGCTGAGCGCTTGTTAGCGTAACGAGCCCCAACAGACAGCCATGACCTTCAAACACCGAGGGGAGGATAGAGAGAGGTGAGGGATGCCTTCACACACTCAACACCCACCCACACACACACACACACACACACACACACACAAACTGTACATGCACGGTCAATCATCCACACACGTAAAGCGTGACTGATGACCGTATTGCTAAAACTGGTATTTCATAACGGCGTTCCAAACCTGGACGATGCAAACAGGCAATTACTGCTTTCTCTGGAGACGGGAGCTCACAGTGCCATAATGCAACTGTGGAATATCTGCTCTTTAGGCTCACTCACAGTGAAACGCACAAACATGCGCGCACACTTCCACCGCAGGTTGAATCAGCAGAGCAGCGGTGATTACTGATTACTCTGGACACGGGCTGGAGGTGGAGCTCAAGGTAATGAGAATTCAGTCCTGTTGTGTGTGTGTGTGTGTGTGTGTGCGCCGCATGGCACTGATGGGTCACAGAGCCGTGGTGATATTTATCTGCTAGCACCAGTGAGCCCGCTGCTAATGACGACGGATGCCAAAATGAATCAGGCTGTAGGCTCCTCTCACGTTAAGTACTTCCAGTCATCTGTTCCTTCCCTGAGGCGACACGCTCCAGTTAGATTCAGTGCACTGAGAAAGGATGCTTTGCTACAGACCAAATCCGGATGTAAATAAGATGGCAGTATTGGGTGGCCTCTCATTTGTAAAAAAGTTATGCAAGAACGAGTTTGTGAGATAGCGTACGAAAACTGCTCATATACAGCAGCGTTCAATGCGGTGCATACAGCAATAAATACGTGGAATACATACCAATTACAGTGCTTTACTTTTCGTAGCAGTATATGTACGAATGAGAACAGCTCGTAAATAGCCCTAACCCTCCAATAGATCTCGTAGAACCTGGTACGTGCTGGAAATATGCATAGCATGCTTACCATTTCGCCTGGAATTCAAATGCATTGCTCGATAACGTTTTTTGGAAAGTTTGTTGTTGTTGTTGTCAAAGGATCAGTTTGAAACACTGAACTCCACAGCTCTGACATATTGTAACAGGTAGCATTAGCAACTAGTTTAACATTAAAAAGTGTTTAATTAAAAATACAACGTGACATGCAATCTCATCACAAACAATTTCAACAGTTTCAATTGCCTGCCTGTTAAAGCGTGATTCATGGTCCTGCGGAGGCTCCACGCAGGGCTTTCGCCGTAGCCTACGTAAGTGGCTTGGTGTTTATGCTTGTGCGTTGGTGTGTGCGTCAATTTCGGCAGGGACGGCATGTGTGTGTGTGGGGAGTGTGTGTTAGAGCGAGTCAAAGAGTGAGGGCGATTAGCTTCATAGCGAGCACCGACTGTAGTGTCTCCCCTGTCCCATCTGGAGCAGGAAAAGTTAACCCTCTCCTTGATTTCATGTGTTTTTTTGGAAATGTAGCGCTACCAAGCCACGGCCGAGCGACGTCCATTGCCTCAATGTGTGGTTACATTTTTTTCCGAGAGGTGCACGTCAGGCTACGCCGTAGGGTCCGGTGTAGGTTTGTGTCTCCACGTACCTACGTTCGTAGCCACGGCGTAAATTTTACGCAGTAGTATAAATCAAGCTTAAGGTTCAAAGTTGAACTTATGTGACCATTTCAACTGAAAGCCAGACAGTGGCTCCAATCCTCATCTTTCTGGATGTTTTCAACCAATTTCAAAGTCAAACAATTGTCTGTGTAGGTTTATGCTGATTTGGCCACATTTGGAGAAAACAGAAAAGCTCATCTTCTTAAATCCCTTTGTCCTCACATGGTGCCTAACTTCCCACACAAATACACAAATACACAAACACACACAAACACACACACACACACACACACACTGACATAGGCCTACAAGTAAATTAAATCCGTCCACACAGGCCTTATCGCTGTGCATTGGTCTGCTCCAATGCTTCCAGGTATTTACCAAAACACACACATCATACACACCGACAGTGAGCAGACTCGGGCTGAACTGTTTTAATCCGTCAGTAATCCTGTCTGTGCTCTGTCTGCTGCCTTTGACTAACTGTTCATCACACACACACACACACACACACACACACACACACACACACACACACACACACACACACACACACACACACGCTGAAGCCACTGGGACCTGTACAACGAAGGTGAAAACCAGCTTCCACAGCTCGGTGTGTAACCACCAGTGTACACGCACCCAATCAACGGGAACATAAGGTCACCCGTAGTCCTCTGCCAACACCTGGCTCATTGGTTGGTGGGAACTGAGTCGTAACCATTGGAAACCACTACCCTTCAACCATCCTCTCACCTGCACCAGCTGGCCGGATTCCTCAGGTCTGGAATCAGGTAAGGGCATGGGAAAGCAGATCTGTTCATTTCCTCAGTGCTGACAGGTATCGACTGGCCACTGCTGCACTAAAAACACACTCATGATGATGCGCTAACAGACCTCAAGTATTAAAAAATTTGAGGCTTGTTTTGTGGACAGGAAAGTTACCATCCCACTCATTCTTGTGAAAATTTACATTTGTGATGCTACAGACAGCATTCCGTAATGCAAGATGATGTGTCTTGATGATGAGGGAAAACACGTGCTGAAATGTAACCATAACGCCCTTTTACTTCCAGAGGAAGGTACTAAAAATGTACATTGAATGCACCGATCTGTATACCTTGTACATTTTCTGGTGCAAGCATCTAGTGGTCAGTAGAGGAACTGCATTTTAAGACAATGTGGCATTCGCTATCTGGGACAAATTTCATAAGATTTACTAATTTCATCTTCCATCTCCTCTTCAACTGCTTTCATCTCATAGAGGAGCGTTCGACTGTTTTCAGCTCTTTCACTTCAACTCAATCCCCCAGTTTATTGCAGCAATTCATCTTAAACTGACACTTAAACTGACACTTCCAACCCGCTCAGCACTCAAAGTTACACTTCGACTCCTAAAGTGCTTCAGCTTCAAACTGCGAGTCTCAATCAAGCATGTCAGCAAGCAGTGGATGGACATTTAAAAACATTTTTTTTTATGGTGTTTCTAAAGCTCCAACCGGGTCAGTGTAACGCTTGTCAGTTCAATTTTCTAAGCACAAATGGACATTTGGAAAAACAGAAAAATGGGTTCCAATATCCAATTTTTCATTATTTTCTGTCTTGACAAATTAAAAACTTGGATCTTTAAACTGTTTTTCCAATTTTCAGTTTTTATTCAGAGGATCAGAAATTTAGAAAATTACAAAATTGTGTCTGGGCTCCAATTATTCAATACTGCAATGGTATTCTCTCCCTCGTTCCGCCTAGCTACGCCCCCCCCACTCGAAACCATCAGTTGCAAGCACCTCTGACCCCAAAGTCTATCAGTTTTTCATTTTGGTCCATATGCAGTTAATGACGTGCATATTCCACAAAGTAGAGGAAAATGTCATTTTTATTTCAAGTCAGCCTTTCAAAAACTACCAAATCAATTATAATACTTTGCTTGAATTTCGTGATTGAAGATAGAACTTTAAGCCAGCGGCCCAAGTCAGATTCCCGTGCACCCTGAAAGGGAAGAGAGTCTCTGTGCACAAACATCCACACACAGCACAGAAACACACCGTTCAGCTTTCATGCTCTGCTTTCAACAGACTTAGCAGGGACACTGTCTTACTGGCAGCCCTGTTCCTCTCCCTCCCTCCCTGTCACCATTCGCTTCGATTTCAAGTTTATTAGTGCATTTTTTTTTAAAGGCAGGTGGGGAGACGCTGGGAAGCTTCCAGCTCAATACAACAAGCAGAGCTCTCTGTCATCCACTAAGAACCAGAGGGAACATTTAAAGTGCTTCCGAGTAAAACCCGGCTTGCCTCTAAATCACACCGCATTGTGCCCCGAGAAGGTCAAGACACAGGCGGATTTCACAATTCACTTTGGAAACATCCAACAAAATGTCTTTGTTGGCTATGAAAGCGAAAAGGACAAAAACAGTGACAGACACAAACGAGAACGGCACCCAAACATGCCTCTGCCAAACAGGATTCAAGGAAATTGATGTCGTAAATCATGAGCAGTGACAAACATCAGAGAGCTCAGAATAATGTGTGTGTGTGTGTGTGTGTGTGTGTGTGTGTGTGTGTGTGTGTGTGTGTGTGTGTGTGTCAAAGTGTACATCCTCTGTCTCTCCTCTTTATTTGCTTGTGTTTTTTTTGTGTTTGTCCTTTCCTTTCTATAAAGAATGTTTTGTCCATCCTGTTTGCTAAGAAGTAACTGTAAAAGGTTATTAATTTCAAGCTGGGTCTTACATCACCTGACTTTCATCAGGTGGATGCAAACACAATTCTATATGAATGCTAATTCTGTGTCTGGATGTGCAACATGTTTGTATCAACTTTGTAAGATGATAGTATGTCAGTGATGTGTTTACAGACAGTTCTGCTCAGTGGTGTAGTCAAATGTATTGTAGTGGGTATACTGTGCTGTATATTGGCCAGAGTCTACCGCATATCATAGTGGGTGGGTCTGGGTGTCCTCCCCCAGGGATGTTTTAAGCATCAACGACTTCATTTCCTGCATTCTGACACACTTTTATGCACCATTTTACGGTGGAAATAGCTTTATTTAGCCTATGTGAAGAAGACAAACACAGATGACAATTCAAAATATATTAAAATTATTATGCAAAGTATGTTGTTGCGTGTCACTGGGCATTTTTAATATAGGCATTTGTATGGAAATCATGCAGCTTTCTTAATGGGTATACTGCATTTACCTAAAGGTGCGGTCAGCGATTCTAATACAATGCACTTTTTGTCAATATCAGCCAATATCTCCTCATGGTTCCCGCTCGCTGCCCTTTCTGTGTGTGCCTTGGAAAAAATCCGGTGTTCAAACACAGCCCTGGCTCTGTAAATTCACTGGGTGCTTGTGCAAAGGACAGGGGAAAGGCCATGATGTATAAAGAAAAAAAGGCTGTGGGAGGACGAGGGATGGTAAAAAAGCAGCGCTGATGGGAGGGGTGTCTTTGTTTGGGTGTTGAGAAGTGCAGACTCCACCTTTAAAGGGTCATTTTCGATTTTTTTTCTACCTGGATCCTATTTTCCTATGTTTTTGTGTGTAAGTGACTGATGGGAAAAATGGGATGGGATGAGAAAACGCTGTAACCGGCAGCCACAGACCAGGCTGCAATGTAACCCTATGGGGCAAATGTGCATCACCAATTTGGTCCACTAAAAGCTATTTTTGCCAATGAAAGGCTCAGATTATTATTCTAAGTGACAACATTATGGAGAGGATCCCTACAGAGACAGACCTATAAAACCTCTTTAAGACCTTTCTGTTTAACCAGAAACAGCTCTGAAGTCACTAGCACTAAACCCACCAGACTCCATTTAAAAAAACAACACTTTTAGTGTGTATGGAGCCAGCGTATTTTTACATGTAAATTGGCAAACTAGGTATTATCCTTAGAAATCCTTTCATAATGTTGTCAGACACTTAGAATAATAATCTGAGTCTGGCAGCGACAAAACGAGTACTTTTGTGAAGGTAAATACAAGCTGCACAATTGCCCTGTTAACTTACATTGTAGCTTGTTTCACCGCTGTCGACTGATCTCACTTAATACTGGACCAATGTCAAAGATTGTTGTTCTCATCAGTCACTTAGACACAAAAACATAGGAAAATTCCAGGTTAAAAAAAAACGGTAGTTACCCTTTAATGCAACCTTTATTTGTGAGTAAGAGTAACTTTTACTTAAGTCCAAAATGTCACGTTTGTCACTTATTTGACACATATAATACAGTATAGAGTGAGACAAACAGGGGTTGTACAACGTAAATAACACACCCAACAGTGCAGTAAATACCAATTTGGTAAACCTCATAATGTCTGTTTTTTTTGTTGTTGAGACTGTCAGTTGTTGATTCTTGTGTCTCTTAAAGTGACCTAATGCAACACTACTGTATACTGCAGTTGGTTACACTGCATCATATTGTGGCAGCGTTTGATTGCACACACGGCGCCCTGTAAACAGCAGGCCCCCGCTCCCGCGCATGCTCAGTAAAGTCATGCAATCACGCACAACATCTGCCGCCATCTATCAGCAAAGGATTATGGGCCGCTGGAGGAGGATTAAATTGTCGCTAATCTTACGTTCACAGTGGGAGAGGGCGGAGATCCGCTTCACGCTGGGCCGCCCGCACGTCAGCCAACACACACTCACACGCAGGGTTGATTGGGTCTAAACACTGGCATACACCACTTCTTTATAGCTCTGTGTGTGTGTATGTGTGTGTGTGTGTGTGTGTGTGTGTGTGTAGGGTTGTTATCACTCCACACAAAACTGAAGTGCTGCAGCCTAATGAGGATTTAAATGAACAATGCAAGTGGAGCAGAGAAGAAGAGATACAGGTGATTAGCAATGTTGGCACAACTTCGTTTAACAAAGCTCAATAAGAACTTGGGGAAGTATGTGTGTGTGTGTGTGTGTGTGTGTGTGTGAAACCAATCAAGTCTCCAGTAATGATTGGCTGTGGGTGTCTCTTCCTCAGTGTAAGCCCCTTAATGATGATTACTAACATGACGATAATTCACAAGCAATTACGGCTCGGACAGTCCTCACCTCGGGCTCCGAGACAGAAAGAGTCTATATTGACAATGTTCCACTTCTGGGATTGCCGCCGGAAATTCCGCCGGATTATCCTTCATTTTCCGGTCGGATGTCCATCACCTTCCTCTTTTTCCTGATTTCTGAGGACTATGGTTAACTGCTCCTCAGATCTCTGCAGGGTAAATCCAGACAGCTAGCTAGACTATCTGTCCAATCTGAGTTTTCTGTCGCACGACTAAAACAACTTTTGAACGTACACATGTTCCACCAAAACAAGTTCCTTCCCGAGGCTATTTTGCAGAGGCCCCGTTGCTCCATCCGGCCTAACCCTAACCGGAAAAGATCGTGGTTAGGGTTAGGGGTACGTTTCAGTGGCAAGCGGAACAAGAACAGGACACAAACCCCCGGTCCCTCGGGTGAAAGTCCTGTGTTGTTTGACCCATCCATGAAAGACCGAAAATCCTCCTAAAGAGGTTTGTCCTTATGAGGACTTTCGGTCTTTCTTGCTACTTGCCACCGTTGTCGCTCTTAATACTACATCATCTTACAGCGCCGCGGTCGAGCTGCTGCTCCGCCCGGTGCGCTCCGTTACAGAAGCTGAAGGGTGATTTTTGCTTCGAAATCCGACGCCAAGAGCCACTGACCAGTGGTGTAGTATACCCACTAAGAAAGCTCCAGGATTTCCATATAACCACACCACCAACATTAAGGGTGTGACGAGATCTCGTTTTACGAGATCTCGCGAGATTAAAACATGACGAGACTTCTCGTCGAGGTGAAAAGTTGTCTCGTGAGGCGATGTGATGTCAGCGTGATGGAGCGTGAAATTACTATTGAAGATCCCCCGGCCACTTTTAAATCATTTGTGTGCAAACATTTTGGTTTTCCTTCGGAAATAATAAACGGCGAAAGAGTGACAGACAAGACGAACACAATATGTAAATATTGTAAGAAAAAAATGCCGTATACCGCGGCTAACACGAGCACTATGCAAAAACACTTACAGCACCACCACAGCTCTCTACCAACTACAGCACCCGTGACGAAAACATTAAAAGGCCAAACAACTCTAGAAGCCTTTGCATCTCTGCCACCGGTAAGTGCAAGAGCCACGGCAATAACGAGGGACATAGGCGTTTTCATTGCAGCTGATATGAGGCCATTTTCTGTGGTGGAAAATGTCGGATTTCGGCAACTCCTAAATATCCTTTGCTGTCTCCACTTGCCAAAGCATACCTTTCCATCCCTGCTACCTCGGTTCCAAGTGAGTGTGTTTTTTCTACTGCAGGAGACATAGTTACTGCCCAAAGGTCTCAACTGCTGCCAGAAATAGTCGACATGCTTATATTCTTGAAAAATAACATGACCATATCTTAGGCTGTTCTGTGTAGTTTATCTTATAGAAAAAAATTATTTCTGTTTGCACTTGTAGTTTTGAGAGAGCAGTACTTTGGTTATTGATACACTTACTGTTTGCATTTAAACATTTTCTGTTGTTTACACATTTATTTTATTTATACTGTTTATTTTTTTATGTTTGATTTGTGGAAAGGAGTTAGATTTCACAGGGCAGAAGCCAGTTGGTAGATTTTATACAAAACATTTTGCAGTGTTTGCATGTCCTTTACTGCATATGATTCATTAAAATAGTAAAAAAAAAGTTAAATAACATTCATCATTAATAGTTGATTTCAAAAGGCACCTAAATTGTTTTGCATTTTGTGATTTTTCAGTTGAATAAAAAAACTATTTTCCATTCATATATTTCATCATTGAGGATTTCTTTAAAAAAAAATTTAAAATCTCGTCTCGTCTCGTTCTCGTGAACCCAATCTCGTGATGTGTCTCGTCTCGTGGAGTAAGCGTCTCGTCACACCCCTAACCAACATACTTTTCATCATATTTTGGATATATTTTGAATTGTCATCTGTGTTCTTTTTCTTCGCATAAATGTATTTCCACCACAAATTGGTGCATTAAAGCGTATCCAAATGCAGAAAATGAAGTTGCTGACGCTCAAAACTTCCCTGGGGGAGGACACCCTGACCCCCACTATGATATGCCCCCCTCCTTCACCAAAGGCAGATTCTGGCCCATATATATAGGTCAGTATAAACAGTACAGTATACACACTACAATACTTTAGACTACATCACTGCCACTGACCAAGCATAGAGTTATGAATCGGGAGTGAGAACGGGTTGTGTAATCCTTTACAATGTGCTGTCAAAACGTTTCTGCGCCAACGTCCCCAAGACAAACTCCACTACATTCTTTGTAGCTGGCAAATGAAGTGATTCTAACTGTGTGTGGTAATAATAGGCAGAGGAGAAGAGAAGCGCTGTCAGAATGCAAAAAAGCAGACAAAGATATCCCTTGACAGCTTCTAAAAAGTCTACATCATAACACAAGAAAGAGAGAAGCGGGCTCTTCAGGCCTGCTTTAACACATCAGAGGCATCACTGAGCACACTGGAGCATAAAGCACAGCGGCAGGCAGACGCAGCGGGTCAGGAGGAGGCGGGCTGAAGAAGAAACCTGGCGGAGCATATATCCAGTCACCGAGCAGCAGCGGTGGAAGAAGTATTCAGATCCTTTACGCCCACACAGTAAAAATACTCTGTTGCAAGTAAAAGTCCTGCATTGAAAATGTTGCTTAAAGGAATACGCCACCGTTTGTTGAAATAGGGCTTATCACGGTCTACCCTAGCTGTAGATAGGTTGGCCAATGCATTTTTTTGGGCTTTTGTTGGCTCACTTTTACTCACAACATGCTAACCGGCAACACAGGATTCCATTCACTACGCTAAGCTAACTAGCGGCGGCGCTGCCGGTGTTGCACCGGACTAAAACAACGCATGCACCAAAAAATGCATTGGCCCACCTATCTACAGCTAGGGGAGACCGTGATAAGCCCTATTTCAACAAAGGGTGGTGTATCCCTTTAAGTGAAAGTATGCAAGTATCGTCAGGTAAATGTACTTAAAAGTAAAAGTGCTCGATGCAGAAAAATCCTTACAGTTCTGTGTTTAATGGTCTAATCATTTCAGCTGGACTTGTAGGCCTGTATATTGTTGGGTAGTTTAATTTATAATAAAACATATTTCATAAACTACATGTGTTTTGGCTGCAAAAATCCTAATTTGGAAAGTAACTACTTACTAAAGCAGTCAGATGAATGTAGTGGAGTAAAAAGTCCAATATTTCTCTCTGAAATGTAGCGGAGTAGAAGTAGAAAGTGGCATGAAAAGAAGACTCAAGTAAAGTACAAGTACGGAAGAGGTTGGAGAGCTTCTTGGAACTTATATTAGTGATAAAAAGCTGGTCTTTGGTAGGGGCATAAACATATCCAATAGACATCAAGGAAGAAGCCAAGGAACTTGTCTTTTACGAAAAATATACATAAAATGCCTTGAATGCATCTGGCACATTCTAAATAGAATAAGATTTGAAAAAAAACAACGTCAAGGCATTTTGGCGTCCAGCCTGCTGACAACATGCGTTTTTGTGTGATGGACTGAGTGAACACTGATGTGGAGGGGTCACACCTGGCGTTTTAAATTGTTTTACCCCACTCCTGTGCCTGTAACTTCCTGAAGAAGGCTGGACGCCGAAACGCATTGATGTTACGCTCTCAGTGCCTCTGCATCGTCATTGCAGCCGGGGAATGACTGTAACGGCACTGTAGCGTCACTTTCTACCTATATATAGTATAGTTGTGATATCACAACCATGAAGTCATGACGGCTCGTTTAAAGTCACCGTTTCTGAATATTGGCCGTGTGCATTTCTCTGTGGATTGAGCGTTCTGATACTTTAACAGTATTTATAGTTGAGCACCTCAACCTGCTTTATAATTTAAAAAAAAGACATATGTATACACAATATGGTAACTTTTAAGGGTTGGTTCTCCCAAATGAAAAAAAACAAACAACATATTCTCTTTTACGCAAAGGAATCCAGCAAAAGATTTTCAAGGTTTTAGATACCTATCTCTGATATTTCCATTGACATCACTGCATTACATTGTGTCACTCTGGATAAGCCACAGTCTGTCAGCAGTTTTCAAGGACTATTTCTTTGTACCAATAATACATTTTCACTGCGAGGTCTGTGGAAAGACATGGTGTTACATTTTGTCAATGATGTGCATCATAAACTAAATAACATTTACATCATTGTATTGGGGCAAGGGGCAGAGACAAATATCTCAGAGACACAAAGACCTGATACCTCAAAACCTGAACAAGTGAAACCAGAACTCTGCTTGGCTAGATTCCACTAGCGGTACGTAAGAGCCTCCCAACTTCCACATCTGCTTATTCCCAGTGTCTCAGGACCCCTGAGTCATTGCTGCCCTCTCACTGCCTGACTCAACATTCCCTTAACTAAAAAGGAAAGGAATTCATACCCAGTAGCCTTAAGATAGGAACCAGACCACAGACGTTTACTTAACTCTTTGTGACTCCACTATGACACCAACAACACGTGCTGCATTTCTGCTCAGAAACTGTTAGAAAAGCATGAGTCAGACATATAGTGGAAACATTCACATACCAAAGGGTCAACTAAATGGCTTTACATTCATGCCAGACATTTAGTCGGCTTTTTAATGCTAAAAAATGACATTTTGTTTGAGATTAGAGGCATTTTATTGGTAGGGAAACTCCATGGTACATGATTACTGCCTTTAAATAAGGGGTGTTTTGCAGAGCTATTATTGAATTAGCAAGTAAAAAACAATATACGCAAACCAATTCAAGTTTTATAAAGAACCTGCAGAAGTTTGTAATGCAATAATGGTTTAAGAAGACGGAGGGAGACGGAGGAAACGTGGACTTAATGGAGCCCAAGGCTTTGATGGATGGCAGGAAGTCAACATGTGATGACTGTTTATAGTACACCCCTCCCCTGGGGCATACACACACTCTCACACACACAGCTATACACAATCTGACTGAGTGGAAATGGACTAGCGGTGAAATGCGGTCAACCGTGGGCCAATTCAGTCTGAAGGTGGCCAAGCGTGGAAACGACCCAGTCACATGAGAAACGCTGACTGGGGCACCGGGGCAGACGCTGCAAAAAAAAAAAAAAAAACACGGGACCCAAACACTGCGGGGGGGAGTCATGAGGATGGTGAGAGGAGAGACTTCTGCCCGGATACAGATAGGCAGACCGGAGAGATCCGAATGAACTCACTGAACCTCCTCCTCAAACGTGCTGCGCGAGTCTCGCACACGCACTACAACGCACACCTCATGTCTCGTATCCGCCAGCTCCCGACACTCCACCCTGCAATAAAAAGTGCGAATGGAAGCCAACATGAGCTGAGTGAAGAAGAAGAAGAATGCGCTGGGATCAGACGGAAGGTATCTGATCCCCAATCAGCTTGACGGCAATCTGACAAGTCGATCTGCCACCCGAAAGCCATCACAGGCCGGCAGACAAGGCAAGGCAAGGCAAGGCAAGGCAAGGCAGGCGGAAACAGAAGGCATGCTGGGAGAAAACCATGCACGGCAGCAACAAAGCTACTTGACTCTCAACAAACTACTGAGTCAAATTTGTCATGTATGCCTGCACACACTGGGGTCTTATGCATAAAACATCTAAAGAAACGGAGAAACGCTCAGAGTGGATGAGGGGCTGTAATTAATTCATGAGCTTTTTAAGCCGTGGGATTCCTTCAAGCAAGCTGGGAGATATTAAGAAGTAATAATGACGACGTGTGGGGACTGTCAGCACTAAATGCAAAGTACAGCCGTGGTTGGTGGGAATGTCAATAGTTTTTCAGGTATTTGGTGGTAAACCAAAGTACTGGACAATTTGGGATTTTAACCTGATCATGGGGCTAGATAGGCAGATAGAAGTATTGAAGGTCATGATTGTTTGACAGGTTTTTGCTGCATGATCATTAACACAGTAAAGGAGGACATTTCTGAAATGTCCGTATCTTTGAGTAAGAGGGTTAGTTATATCCTTATTATCTTTAATAATCCATTAACGCTCTGCCTGAAATCATTTCACTAAAAGCAGAGGCCACACTGTTGAAATAGCAGATATTTAGTTGTGGGATGAGACTAGATAATTTTAATTCTTATATATTCAACAAAAAGTCACCTTCATTCTTCAGCTGTTCTTCACTCTGAGAATATTAATGAATACATTCGGTGCTAAAACTTCTCTGTGTGTTTTTTTCCCCACCCGCACCAGCTTTTAGAAAAACTCTTTTTCCTGAAGTTTGCTGTGAAGCTGGAGTCATTAAGCCTGAGGGAATCTTAGATATACAGCTGCTAATGCATTTACATTGCATTGTAGCTTCTCGCCTATAAGCCTTTTGTATCTGGAAAGTTTAACAGTAACTGCAGTCTTCGAGAAGCCTTCCACTTTGAAAGTCACCAACCCACAGTAAAGATGCCAAGGATCAAACCCGCCGGGGTCGGATAATAGATGTGAGAAACCGAGCTGAATATTACAGTGCCCTCGGTTTATTTTGCGAGACAGACAGTGCCACATGAAGACAGATGAGTCAGACACAGCAGCTCCATCAGACACACGCCAAACAAGAGGGGAGATGGAGGAAGAGTGGACGTGAAGTGATTCTTAAAGAGATGACTTATCAATTCAAGCTGAGCATAAGGAGCGATTGCAGCTCTGCCCGCGGCAATAAGCTCAGAAGAAGAAGAATGAGGCCCGGGTGGAGCGATGCCCCAGCTGCTGCAGGCGAGGGAGGGATGTGCTGCACGCCAACAGCCGGGTTCACAGAGGTTTACAGGCCAAAAACTGCGCCTGAAAGCGATGTTGCAGCTCCCGCAGAAGCCTGACACACTGGACAACCCACCCCTCGCACCCCCATACTGATAGATAATCGATGTGTGCTGGCCAACACACTGCAGGAGCTCTTTAAGGATAAAGTGTTGCGATCGACTTATCAATAAACCTACTTTCTCTCAACCTGCCCTGGCACTTCTTCTTCACTTAGTGGTGTCCTACTTTTCCCGGGAAAGACTTTAGAAAGTTTTAATTCAGATAAGAAGATTAATACCATCACGTTTGGAGATTAAATATGACTTTAGAGCCAGCTAGCACTCTGCTTTGCTGAGCTCTAAGACTGGAAGCAGGGGGAAAACAGTTAGCCCGGCTCCATCTGAAGGTATATACAAGCTAACTAAAGCTTGCTAATGAACACGTTATATATTTTTGTTTAATAAATACACAAACAGAAATGTACAAAGAAGTTGTGGTTTTATAGCTAGCTGTTTCCCCTGCATCCTGTCTTTGCGCTAGGCTGAGCTAAGCTATGCTGCTCATCTCCTGGCTCTAGCTGACTATGAACGCGTCACATGGGTTTGTTTTCTCCAGAAATTCAAAGCCAGACTGTCATGGCGGCTCGTTCAGAATACGATCTCGTATTGTACTAAAATAGTTCACTGAAACATGTTTCTGAGAACATTTTAAGCGACAAATAGGCCGTGCAGTTGCTGAATCGGTCTTAATTTCAGATCAACAAAGGTCAGTTTAAAAGATTGTCGTCAGATTTTGAGAGACTCTAGTCAGGCTCATTCCGCTCGCCATTTCCGGGTGAATCCTGACTGCCCTGCCGCCGACTGAACATGTCAGGTCGACCAAAATAAAGGCCGGCAGCCCCCCAGACTGACGACGGCTCGGGACACATCGAACAGACTCGAGTCACCGACCTCTCCAGACTGTCCAACGGCCGATTATTGGGTTAGTGTGTCAGCGCACTTACAGCCATAGACTGTAAGAATAGAGGACGTATCGGTGACGTCACCCATTGGTTCGTGGACTGCCGTTTGGAAGCCTCGAGTTTGGGCATACGGGCGTCACGTTTTTTTGCAACCCAGATGTGACGATCTTTGAGGGGTGTGGGTAGAGCTTGGGAGGATGACACCGCCGAGCCAGTGTTGTTTATGGCTGCCATACTACTGCGCTGAGCTAAATGCTTAAGAGGGAAAGTTGCCAATTTTCAACCCTTTTGATGTGAGTCACCCAGTGGAGATTTACTGGCGGGTAAACACGGACCTCCGTCGCCATTCTTCTGCATGTACAGCAGTACAGAAAAGCAGCAGAAAGCAGCAGAAAGCAACGCTAGCGGTAGCTAGCTAGCTTGGTTGGCAGAACGCTGAACGAGACATTTTTAGGCGACCTAAAGGTTCTAATCAACTTTGACGAAGTGAAAACACAGTGACAGAGTCAACTTTTAAGACAAAACCATGAACGCCATGCCAAAACCAGTTCACGGCCATTTTAATGTACACAGTGCCATGGTTAGCATTACTAAGCCTCTGTCCTGATTGACAGGTCGGTGTGTAGCCACACTCCTAAAGCATCTCCTGCTTTATCGTCTATTTTAAAATCAATGGGACAATCATTTACAAAATGAACATCATGCTGTATTGAAGAAGACTCGAAACTACCAACTGAGACCATAAACTCATTATAGAAAATGTTGACTTAGGTAATAAAGTAAAGTAGAGCAGGGTCATTTTCTCATAGACTTGAAACATAAACAGAATTCTTTTTGCAACCAGTGGAGTCCATTATTTTTACAGTCTATGTTTACAGCATATGTTATGCATGCTTTTATTGGCAACGTTGAGCTGTGGTGGTCCTAAACTAGGCAGATTTTACAGGAAAAAATCAATCAGGCTCTTTCCAAACATGAGGCCCACATGTTAAATTGGACTGAGTGTTTACACCTATTGAATTCCACTGCTTTTCTTTGTCAGAAACACCCTGCGTAGCATTGAAGCGCTAGGATCGGCCAGCGCTCAGGTCCCCTGAGCAATGGGCTATCCTAAACCTAACCACTCAATGTCAATGCCTAACTTCGTGCCTATAGCCACTCAGCTTTTACGCAGGGCGTGTCATGTCGAGAAAAGGAGTGGGATTCATAACAGCCCAGTGTTTATGGATTGGAGTGCATGTTTGAAAGGGTTTTATGTCTTCATACGTGACTTAACTCAGATTTTCTTCTTTCATGTCTTGGTCTTTTATGTGTAAGTTACAGTGCAAATTATGGGTTTGTGTTATGAAAATGTTTGCTCTCATAGAATTTTTGAGATTACCCATAACTTAAAATGTCACCTTCAGGTCTTTTATGGCTTTTATGTGTGGTTTCTTGTCTTTTTTCCACACTGTTTAGCTGCATTGCATTTTGGTCCGTTTCCTGCTAAGCTCTAGACAAGTTGCATTCTGACTGCGCTTAGGGCCTACTTGTACTAAAATGTAATATATTCACTGTTAATATTTTACTTTGATGAAACATATCCAGCTATTATACTCCCCTGTAGCCTCTGGAAACATCACTGTGTTAACATTAAGCCAGTTGCACGCCACCAAGCAACAAAATGGGCGAGAAATAGCTTGCTTTTAACTGTTGGAGTGTTTAATGGTGGGAGTGCCTGCATGCACAGAATAAAAACAATTAGTCTTGATGATTTAAGGAATATATTTCTTACTGCACTGTTTGTAGCTTCTATCAACACCATGACTAGTTTCATTTAAATCAAGACTCTGCTGCAGTGGGAGGCATGTGCAGAACACAAACACAGCTGGGTAGAGATTTTCTTTTGGGTGGACTGAAAACATGCAGCATATCCGGCGTCGTGACCACAGTATGTGGGCGGAACAAGACCGACCCACTTTTTGAGACCAATATCGGACCCACTCACTTTTACGGTCTCTAATTGGCTGTTCACATTAACTTTTAAATTGTGGCCTATATTAGATTCCATTGTAAACGGTTTGCGATTTCGAACTATCAGACGCAGCACGCTATTGCACTAAAGTTAGGGAGGTTATGGAGGAAGTAAGCATTTTTGCTTTTATTTCGAAATGTTTGCGTAATGGCAGCTGTAACATTAATGATCAGGTGGTGAGGAGGAGAAGAATGAAGAGAAAGAGAGCCAAAGTATCTCCCCATACACTAATTAGGTCTAACACCTCACTCTCCCTCCATCGACTTGCTCCATCATTGTTCTCCATTTTGTATGCCTAGTCAAGTTTTACATTTTACTGTTTGTGTCTAGGGTTAACTCCCGACCGGTGCTTAATTGTGAGAAATGTTGATGTAGATTGACGTAAAAGTCACATCAAATCCACCTTGGTTATTCACACTGTGGCCGCATTGAAAAGAAAATCAGACCTGGGTCTGATTCAGGACCAAAGTGGTCTAAATCTGATTTGAAAAAATCTGATCTGGGAAAGATTTGACACTACTTGTGAAGACCGACACGGCTAGGTTCATTTAGCATCTTAGCGTATCTGCTGCTCAGGTGGCTCCGGCTGTGAACTCTCACACTGTCACTAAACAAGCTGGGATTTAAGTGAACGTTCATAATTTTTTTCGCCTGTTGCTTTTTAAAAGACATTATGTACAGTAGTCTTTGTTGCAGTATTAAATTACAATTGCACTGTTATAACGTTAACAGTTTTCTGACGTTTTTTTGCTAGGCTAGCTAGCTAGCTACAGTAATGTTAACATCAATCAACCAGTGTTAGCAGCTCTTTGAATCCTGGCCAAAGAGAATAGCTAGTTGTACCAGTGCTATGTGTCAATATTAAAGCCAAGGTGCTAGTGTATGGTGATTCTCACTAACTAGCAAGGGAGGACCCACCCCCATTTTTTTTTTTTTTTTTTTGCTTCCTACGCCTATGAATGTAAACCAGGTGTAGGGCAGACGAACATGAGGGAAAGAGAAAGAGATTCAATACACTGAAAGCTAATTCCAAGCCATTTGGATATATTATCATGAATACAAGCATGTAAAGGTCCCATGGCATGAAAATTTCACTTTATAAAATGAATATGTGTTCCCCCACAGCCTGCCTATGGTCCCCCAGTGGCCAGAAATGGTGATAGGTGTAAACCGAGCCCTGGGTATCCTGCTCTGCCTTTGAGAAACTGAAAGCTCAGATGGGCCGATCTGGTATCTTCTCCTTATGAGGTCATAAGGAGCAATGTTACTTCCCCTTTACAGTACTAGGGGACCACTAAGGTCTATATAAAAGAGACTTCAGATACAGTATTAGGGGACCACTAAGGTCTATATAAAAGAGACTTCAGATACAGTATTAGGGGACCACTAAGGTCTATATGAAAGAGACTTCAGATACAGTATTAGGGGACCACTAAGGTCTATATAAAAGAGACTTCAGATACAGTATTAGGGGACCACTAAGGTCTATATAAAAGAGACTTCAGATACAGTATTAGGGGACCACTAAGGTCTATATAAAAGAGACTTCAGATACAGTATTAGGGGACCACTAAGGTCTATATAAAAGAGACTTCAGATACAGTATTAGGGGACCACTAAGGCCTATATAAAAGAGACTTCAGATACAGTATTAGGGGACCACTAAGGTCTATATAAAAGAGACTTCAGATACAGTATTAGGGGACCACTAAGGTCTATATAAAAGAGACTTCAGATACAGTATTAGGGGATCACTAAGGCCTATATAAAAGAGACTTAAAATACAGTATTAGGGGACCACTAAGGTCTATATAAAAGAGACTTCAGATACAGTATTAGGGGACCACTAAGGTCTATATAAAAGAGACTTCAGATACAGTATTAGGGGACCACTAAGGTCTATATAAAAGAGACTTCCGATACAGTATTAGGGGACTACTAAGGTCTATATAAAAGCATCCAAAGAGCATCATGTCATAGGACCTCTAACTGTGTCTGTGGTGACTACTCATCAGGGCTCTGTTCGTCACACATGGATGTCTGAGATAACGCTGGGTTGTTGATGGTTAATGATTGTGGCTGTAAGCACTGGTGGACACATAGGGGCTTTAAAACTGCAATGAACAGTGGATGGAATGCATTTAAAATGTGAACCGTGTTGCTTGGGCAAAATTATCATCAGACCCCACATGTTCTGTGGCGCTTTTTAGCTGCTCTCATGCGGCCGTTTCCAGTCACAGCAGGCAGCTGCTTTTAGCCAAAAAACCCACTGTATAATCACCATGACTTCTTACTGTAATGCCGCATTTCGTGCCAGCACCACGGAAACACTGCCAATAGAAAGTCAATTATCGATCCTTTGTTGTGGTGGACTGTCTCAAAGGGAGGTCAGGGTGGTGCAGGGGTCAAAGAAACACGGGACTTTCACCCAGGAGACCTCAGTTTGTGTACTTAACTTAAGTTACATAACAATTTTGCTGCCTAAACTTAAATTTGTTTCCATGGTGCAATAATCACATTACGTGCCACCACCACATAATGTTCAACCCAAGCCTCTTTGCTTTTAGACACTCGGTTTCTCTGTAATACATTAATAAGAACTGATGTTCTAACCAGCTGCTGTACAGGCTCCTTTTTCTCTGCGGATGGATGGCAAATTTATGAACATCAATACCTCTGTGATGTTTAAAGCACACTCTTCTTTGTCTGTTTGAAGCTTCCCTGCATTGTTATTTCCACTGGGGCCGCCCATGCTAAAAATACACGCCTTTCTGTTACCGAGACACTTTGGATGAAAGCGTCCAGCGAACGACATCTTTATCCAGTACGCCAGTACGATTTATTGTTGAAATTTACACTTTTGCAAAAATGATACATGATTAGCCATGCAGTCCCTGGCCACAACCCAGCAGGAAGCTTTTTGTTACACACCGCCTACTGGAATGAGGGTGCCTGTGCTGCGTTCACAACACAGCCTTCCAGCAGTCAGATCTCTAAACACTCCCCACACTGCAGACTCAGTCCGCCGGGTCAGATTAAAGGACGGGATGAGAGGTCAGCCCTGACATGCAAACACACACACACACACACACACTCACACATACGCACTGACAAACCGCTGGGATAAGAAAGACGGAATGGAAAGAGACAGATAAGCAGTCAGAGTGATGCAGATCTGTCATAAACAAAGACGCCCACAGGGTGAAACAGTCTACAGAGAATCATCTTAAGTGACTAGACTCTCTCACACACACACACACACACACACACACACACACACACACACACACTGAGTGAAGCACTTTCATTAAATTCCACGATCTAATAGCAACCAGCTCATCAGCGTTAAGACAACACTTGCTGGTTAAAACCTTTTGAAACCTTACACAGCACACTGATTTGCAACGGCTTAGTGTAGGAAAGTGCACACACACACACACGCACGCACGCGAACACACACACGCACACACACACACACACACGCACGCACACACGCACGCACACACAGGTTTTACCTTCCTATTAAGATCATAACTGACCTCTCCACATTAACTCAACATCCTTGGAGGTATGTGTGTGTGTGTGTGTGTGTGTGTGTGTGTGTGTGTGTGAGTGAGTGTGAGTGTGCCATTTCCAGTTTGGTTGACAGGGTGGGGGGGGGGGGCCTTGACTGTGTGTGGTCCACTCTATATCACTTATTTCTATGAAGAGTGAGAGGTGTGGGTAAAGCTTGCACACACACACAGACACACAAACACAAAAAAGTAGTTAAACTTTCATTAAACTTTCTGTGGCTATTCATGGTCCACAGAGGATGGACCCTAATCACACTGCATGGTGACAATCCTAATCACAAGTTCCATTTGTAGACAATGAATCTACTGAGCAGATAGAAGTTATATTTATAGGGTGAGCTACGCGCCGGATGTCAGGCAATTATCCTGGAAGTGTACTTCTGTTGATCCAGAATACAGCTGGGGGTGGCCATTGAAAATTGTGAATAAAAACATTGTTAGAAAAAAGAAGAAGAAATGTAACAATAATAACCAAGCATTTTTATTGTAATGAACATTGCAGCCTCTAGAGGCCACTAGTGGGGCTTTAGGCTTTTACCTTGTTTTTGCTCTCCATCTAGCCCTTTAACTGCTTACATTTAATATTTAACAGTGCTGGATTGTAGCAGTGTCTAGATCTGAACACACTTCCCTGCAGCTATATACACCCCTCCGACACACACACTCACACACACACACACACACACACACGCCTGAATGTCATTTCAGTTTGTGGTGTGGTCCAGTTTGTCTGTGTCCGCCTGTGTGCGTTTTGATGTAAGATGCTGCTGGGTGTCCCGAGAGATTACTTTAAAATCTGTAGTTCTGTGACACATCCGACGCAAATCAGGGGCTTTTTCAAAAGCAAGAGCATACGCGCACACACGGAAACACACAAGCCTCTACATGTAGGCTGCAGCATGCAGGCACATTACGGGCTCCAGCAATTTGGCTATTTGGATCACAGTTGGTGCCAATGTTCAATATCTCTAATTTGGACCATTTTCTTGGCATAACATGAATTAAAAAAAAAAAACAGACTTAGAAGTTTCCCCCAAAAAATTTTCTTGTGGAAAAGCTCCTGAAATAGCTTTTCAAACAATTTTGGGATACTGAAACCCTCCATTACAGCTGAAATCCCTAACTTTCCCGACGCGACCGTCCTCTCCAGCGGAGAGAGGTAATTGAAGTGAGGCAGGGACCGAAGCGAAGATGCATTTGTTGTGTGGAAAGCGTGCTGTTTAAATCAGCCACTGCAAGACGTGTGAAGTGTGATACTGCTGCTGGCTTACGCTGTGGATTTAGATGCATGAAAATACTAACATGGCGTGCAGCACCTCGCTGTGCTGGCTCCGTCCCGATCAGAATTTATTGTCACTGTCACAGGTGTGAAAAGCTCTGACAATCTAATCCACATCTCTCTACAGCATGTACAGGATCGGTGTATAGTAACTGTGCTGACGTTTATGATATTCTAGATGAATATATTGAAGGTTTATTAATGTGCAGGGTCTTCCCTGCCGTTACAAGCTTTAGGTGAAGCACCCGAGCCGTTTTTGGCACCACCTAAGCCGAATGAATGTAACTACAGGACTTTGGTCAGATCCAGTGATTGTAGTTGGAGTTCTCTAGCAAGTTTTGTCTTTAAGCCTTTTTTTAAGTGTTCTAGCTTTTCCAACGTTTTATACACATATGGTAATAACAATTGTCCAAAATGATGTGGAAAAATACACGCAAAAGTACCACAAAGGGACACAGTACACCAAATGAGCACAGAGACCAAAAACAACCCCAAAGAAAACAAAAAATTACAAAAAAAACAGACAACACAACTACAACGAGACGCAAAAACCCCAAAAGAGACATGAAATATATGGGGAAAATTTCTTTTTTTTGGGACAGAAATGAAAGATGCTAACATGATGCGTAGAGTTTATGGGAACTGAGTTTGCTCGGTGGGCTTGTGCAACCTCTTCCACATGAAATATGATCCACTGTTCATAGAAAAGTCCTAATGTGTGTAGCTTCGATGCTATTTGTGTAATTGGCAAGTCAGTTGATTTGCTCACTGACTGTTAGGATTGTTTAATTCACCCACAGTCAACTTCATTTTTATTCTCCATACTCATACCTGCAAATTAAAATATATATATACAGAGATGTTCTACCCATTACAAGCAGGGGGTTGCCGGTGGAAGACTTTCGTCTGTGATACATTGGATGGAAAGAAAATACTTTCCAAATGTACACGATAATGTAAATAAATAACTCAATAAAGTGAGAGTTAAACCAAAATGATTATAGGTTTTACAATCTAAAAGAACTGCATACTGTATAGGAAGACATGGATGGGCGTAACAAGATCACACAAACACACACACACACACCCAGGTCCCTGAGGATGGATGATTAAAGCTCTCTCCAAGTAACAGGCAGCTGAAAACTCACTGATGTACAGACAGATGGGGAGAAAGACAGAGAGAGAGAGAGAGAGAGAGAGAGAGAGAGAGAAGTTGGCATGTGGGTGTAACAGATGCCAGCGTGTGACTTTCCACCGTTGGCTCAGTTAATTGGCTTTCTCTGCTCTCGTGGCAAACAATGGGCAACTCGGCTGCTGAGTCCGTCCCTGCTGTGCCCGAGGGTCCTGCTGCAAAAAGCCAGAGACGGCTTCAACTCCTCTGGAAAGAATCAAACTCTTTCTTTATTGTTATAATGCAGCATAGGTTTTTCAAATTGCTATGGGATTGCAGTTTTTTTTGTTCAACCTTCAAGCCAGTCATTTGTCTCATTTGAACCTCACGTCGCCCTTGAGTTTTTGGGCGAAAACACATCCACATAATTCCTTTTACTTCCCCTGCAAACATTTACATCTTTGGAAACATGCTTCTGTTACTGTCAGTTTTTATATTTATGGCAAGAGATTGTTAATTGTCTGATGGAAGAAACACTACATCTGGATCCCTACCAGCATTTAATCAATTGTTCCTTGGCAAACAGCCTAACTATTCCCCTGCGTGCTTAAAAAAAAAGAAAAATCCTTTCATCAGTTCTGCAAACATCCTGCTGACAGACAAACTAATAAAAACAACTGGCGTGACTTAAGTAATGAAAGATTAATGTGATTCATTCAACACAGCTGCCAGATTCTAATGCTACTATTTTCTAATAGTAGCACCATTTGTTTTCATTGATGTGGTTTGAAAAGTCAGAGTATAATAAAGTCATGCAAAAAGCAATGTGACTGTCCAAAGCACTCAGAGGGTACAAGATAACACAAGCAGCCAGTTAACTGTGTTTCATCCTGTACAGTGTAGCTCTCTACAGTGTATACTCAAGTGGAGTTGAGCTGTGACCTTTGACCTTCCATTGTGTTTTAACGCGGCTCATTAGACACGTTGATTACAGGATAATTAAAAAATCATGCTGGTTAATACCCAGACAGAGTCCCACTCCACTTAGGGGGTAACACACACACACACTCAGCTGGCTGCGGTGGAAGGCAGTTGGTAACGTTATCGTATTGTATGTTTGGTGACGTTAGCACTGAGGGTCACTGTTAACACTTCCAGTTTCACACTACAGGTTTACAACTGCCTGCCTTTCCATTACGTAATACACACGTTGTGAAGCACATCTCAGTAAGAGAACTACCATTGGTGTCAAGGGCGGAGCGGGGGGGATGCCAAATCTTTTAGGGTTTTAAAATACCTTCAACTGTTCTATGCTATTACTACTACTATTACAATGATGCTGTTCCCTAAATACATCTAATAAAAGTGTTCTTCTGTTGGCCTAAGAGTATTGAAGACCACATTTACCTAGCATTGTTGGGGATCCTTGATTTGCAACTAGAGCAGCCTAGATTGTTATGACATTTCCATTCAAATGGAGCATATTTGTCAGCTAAACATTCATTATGTAAACTCTACTCCAGCACAGTGTAACAAAAATGGGTTTCAAGATTAGTAATGCTGTTTTTGCCAATTTCCTACCCTACCTATGTTATGTAACTTAAACATATTTACTTTTTAGGTGGCCAAAGTGAAAAGGAGTCATACTTAACATTTGTTGTGTTATGGTTTCAGAGTGATGAAGACAGTTGGAGAACAATTAGATACAAAATAGGATGTATTTTCCTTGGCAATTATCATGTTTTTTCCCAAATGACGTACAGATTTTTGGCCATTCTTAAAAAATAACGCATTTAGCTGCTGTAAATAAAAAAATAAAAATAAAAAACTCCCCGGGGGAGCATGCCCTGGAACACCCCTAGGTTTGGGCTGAGCCCCATAATGTTTACAACGTCTTGCTCTGCCCCCGATTGGCTCACTTAAACAAATGAACTTAGTAGAACAGAATACTGTGGGTCCACTTCATAAGATCTGTAGCTATCCAACAAATTGGAGCATTCCTATCTAGTTCCAATTACACTTAATCCTACACTTCCCATAATGCAACTCAACATCATCTTTCCCTTTATGAAGCTCCCCCAGAGCAACAAAAGACACTATAGCCTACAGTTGTTTTCACACGCTGAGTGGGACTTTTCATGACTAGAAATTTGACTTTTACACATAGAATCAGTTGAATGCTCCTTTAAGGATTGAGAATTATGGGTGGGTTTAACTAAGAATGGCTATTCTCTGTAGTCTTCCTTTTTGTGCACAAAGACAGCTTGTTTGTATTTTTACGAGGTCATGATCATTTCCTCACATTTCATCTGTGAAGGCTGAACCAACCCACTCAAACTGTAAAGCTGCTGTGTTTATGACCTGCACCCTGTGGAGAGGTGCGTTGTCTCATGCAGACCTCCTATGGTGCTCTTGGGACTCAAATGAGTTAAAGCCATCTGCCACGCGGGAGGTCTCCAAAAACATCACTACAGCAGCACTTCTTGTTTTTTGGGGCAGCAGGATGGTGTGGTGAGAAAGGTGCCTAGTAGCAGTGTAGATGTAGCCTAAGTTCCTGATCTCTGGTCCTTCTGTTGATGGAGACACTTTTGTAAAAGTTGCTCCTATAGGAACTTCAACTATATGAAATCCAAATGTGTTGGCTTGGTATGAACCTCTGCTGCCACCTGCACCATCCTTCAAACGGTTGGTATGATGATAGCCTGTAAAATGCTCTGCTGGGACCATCATATTATGAGTAATGGCTCGAAAAATCCATTAACTTCAATCATATTTAATGGGCAAGTATCATATCCTTGCCAGCCGGCATTTTTCAAGAAGTGGATTTCTCCTTGCGATCAGTTCAGGATCAGGCTGAGTCAGTCTGTCCTTCGAAGCATCAGCTCGGAACTTGGAGGTATGACATATCTTGGCACTGAGTCCCGGCTTTAAAAATTGAACTGACCAGACTGATGCAGGGCGAATGTGAAGGCCTTAAGTGCCACACCATGGGTCTAACCTTGACAACATTTGGAATGATGCCCCCTCCCCTACAAACGCTCATGAATTTCCCACTCAAAATAGGATTTTGTTACATGCCTTTTTGCATGTTTCACACAATTTACTACATATCCCATGAACAGTACTTTACATCACAGCTAACCGTTTTGCCAAACATGCTGCTGTGACATTTTAATGCATTCTTTCTAGAGTGGGAATCACCAGAGGCCTCACGATACGATATCGTCACGATAATTATGTCATGATAGGATATTATTGCGATTTTAAACATATTGCAATATTCTGCGATACATTGCAATTTATTACCTATTTTTTCAACTTCAAATTTTTCCCAATTTCAAAATGATGTCCCCAAAAGGAAACTTTGTCAACATCTGTTTTATCTAAAAAGATACATTTCTCTGTTTGTTCATCTCACTTCAATTTTATTGCTGCAAAATGGGATTGTCAAGAAGACAAACTGACCAACACATATACAGTAAAATAGTAGATTGATACTTGCCGTGTTTCAATACAGTATTGCCACAGAAAATATCGCAATACTATGCTTCTTTCTTACTCATTCATTTATAATTTATTCATTCATTTCTGCACAATCCGGAAATCTATTAGCAGATTGTAGAAACCTGCTTGAGTTGTGTGAACATTAAGCCAGCATAAATGAACATAAAAGTTAGATTATTGTCATTAGGAAGTGCAGACTTTTCAAATCTATCTGGTCTTAAAGTCGCAATGTACAAATTTCACACATGAAGATCAGTTTACTCTTCAAGAAGTACCACTCATCCTGTGAAAACAGTTTATCCAACTGTTTTCACAGATTATACAGATTATCTGTATAGGCTTCTGTGAGCTTTGTCAAGTCTGAGAAAAATAACGCTTGTGATATCATGAGGTTTATTTAACTACATCTCCCATTAAAAAAACTACAGGGTAGGTACAACTCAACGTAACTTGGTTCCATCAATATCCATACGTCTCACCAACGCTGTCTTCCAAAGTCCGTTAGGGAGGGTCTAACAGAAGACACTCTTGAGTTGTATTATAGGGAATGTAGTATTTCAAGGGAATATTTACCAAAAAAGACAACACGGCCCGAAGGCCTAACTATCTGACTCCAATTACCCTAACCACACTAATTCCCGGGCGTCTGTTGATGAGACTTATGACACCAGAACTCAAAGAGCAAATCTGAGACGATAGATTCAAGTCAAGCGAAGTTTACTAAGTACAGCAGTTAAGTTTACAACACATATGTGGGTTCACAATTGACACTAAGTTTCCCTAGCTTCGGACAGGAGTGTATCGGAGCTCAGGTCTGCAAAGTCTCTGTCAAGTGTGAGCTCCGATCTGAACTGTCCCTTATTGTTCTTATAATCTCTTTCCAGGGTGGTGTCCTCTTCGTTTCTAGGCAGAATGTGTGTGTGTGTGTGTGTGTGTGTGTGTGTGTGTGTGTGTGTGTGGGTGTATGCACAGCCAGGGTTGGGTCTTCTGTCTGGTGCAACTTCCTCTTCTTGTTCTGGTAACCTTTAAAAATGCACTTTTACGCCATATAAGGCCTACACTATTTTCATGATTTAAGCTTAACCTTCTGTGCATCAACAGATCAACCGGCATACTTTTAAACACTTTCTCAATTTGACTGCACACAGCTCTTTTGCAACTAGTACATACACACATACTCTTAATAAAATATTCCTACAGTATCCAGCATTTTTTGGAATAAAACTCAGGAGAGTTTGGACTTTGTTGCACCAATTTACACCATTTTCATTAAAAGAATTCCCGCAAGTCCCCCAATCATAAGTATTATGTAAGCTGCCATACCCCTTTAAGCACATGAACGCTAGGCAGTTAATCAAATTCCTTTTTTGTTTTTGTGATTTAAGAAACTACAGGACACACATGCAAAAGCACGAACAGACACGACGCATGGCACGAGCTCTGTGTTTTCAGAGCTCCAGCTTCACCGAGCGTTCTTTGTGGAAGGCCTGTGCGGTTGACGTCACCTCGGCGTTAGCGTGGTGTTGACACAACGCCTTGATCTACGTCACCAAGGGTGCTACAGTGAGTCTTTCAGCAGGAGAGTGCTGAAGATAGAGAGAGAGAGAGAGAGAGAGAGAGAGAGAGAGTGGAAAGCCAGAGTCAGCAGAAAAAGCTGGGTGTAAAATCTGATGATATTCTGACAAAAGCACAAGCCTGCGTGGATGCGTGTGTGTGGGTTTGTGTGTGTGTGTGTGTGTGTGTGTGTGTGTGTGTGTGTGTGTGCGTGTGTGTGTGCGTGCGCGTGCGTGCGTGCATGCCAGAGCAGTACAAGGCCGTGAAACCGACAGTATTTCTGCCTGTCAGACGCTCCAATGTCAGCCGTTCAGGTGAAGGGATGGCTGCCAGGCGCTGACATATTGTTATTCTCTCACGCTGCAGCGCTCTTTTCTCCATACGTCACTCGAAGGCCTCGAGAAAGACTCCCTCGATGTCACACTTCTTGTATTGATTTTTTTTTTATTTATTTATCTCATCTCTGTGTTTGTGTACGGGCTTCGTCTGTGTGATGGTGCTGAACACCAGGAAGGCAAACACAGTCAGTATGTGTGTCTTTATCCTTATAAGTTTTAGACTTTTTGCCAAGTGAAGTCATGTTTGCTGATCTTCACTTCTTCAAGGGGCAAGATTCAAGACTTCATTTTGGTTAAGATTAGAATTGGAATAAGTTAGCATTATATATAATAATATACTTAATAAAATCACATTTGACATGTTCTCAATCTGCTGTTGGAACTCAAAAGAAAGTTTAGTTTTTTAATGACATTCACAACAGATGGAGTACGTCTGTGAAGATGTGGGGAAGAAGACTTGCACGATTTGCAAGTTTCTCAAAAGTGAAATGAGGGTAAAAGTCAAAAGTTCTGCTTGAGGCTTTATACAGGCTGCACTGTTCACATTATGAAAGTGTTTGATGGAATTAAGAGCATACTATTCTTAGAGTCTTACCATTGGTGGGCTAAAAATGTAACCTTTCTCCTGAGGGTAGCACTTGAGGAAAAGCCACAAGGTTATTAAAATCAAAATGGGTTTTATTCCATTTTGTTTTACCTTTTCAAGCATGAATATATGCTGAGCCGATTTCATTTTCAGGAGGTCACAAAGTCATTAGGATGAATCCTTTGTGGGCAATTCATATCCAAAGCATATTAGATGGCGATTCACCCACTGCACCCTTGGTTTTCAGTTTTCAGCCTAATGCTGACACCGTACTGACACACTGACAATGTAACCCGTGACCTGAGGTGTCTTTTTAGACTTCAAATATATTTTTCGCAAGTCAATACAGTGATTGTTTATCGGGTTCTGAGTACTGTGGTTGAACACGTCCTGTGTAGACACTCTGGCGGAGGTTTTTGAAGCTGCCGACGGGCTTTCGCAACACATTCTCACTCCCATCGTGTCAAAAAGCAACGCTTGGTCAAGTGCCTTTGGCGTTTGTTATTGACGCAATAAGTCTCCCTTACACCATATTTAGACGCGCTTGGTTGGGACTCTTGGTGCCACTTTTTGGCGTTCTGGGTCGGGACGTACGTTTAACTGCCATGCGGCTCAAGAACGGGACAGTTAAGTTTAGGAAAAGATCATGTATTACAAAATGTATGTTTCAGTGACCTGCGAGACAAGAATGGGACACGAATCGCGGTCTCTTGCGTGATAGACCTGTGTTGTTTGACCCATCCACCACCCCAACCAACACCCTTACGCGGGTTTTCGGTCTTTCGTACTACTCGCTACTGTTGTCGCTCTTAATACTACGTCATCCAACAGCGCAACGGACTTTTGGCGTCACTATTTGACGCTCTGGGTCGGGACTCTTGGCGTCACTTTTTGACGTTCTGGGTCGGGACGTACATTTAACTGCCATGCGGCTCAAGAACGGGACAGATGGGGTTACCAAATGTACAGTGACACGGGGGGACAAGAATGGGACACGAACCCCCGGTCTCCTGGGTGAAAGTCCTGTGTTGTTTGAACCAACCTTCTCACGTGTTACTCGTTGTCGCTCTTAATACTACGTCATCTTATAGCACCGCGGTCCAGCTGCTGCTCTGCCTGGTGCGTCCCATACAGATGTTAAAAGGGTGATTTTTGCGTCGGTATCAAGCGTCAGTATTTTACGAGTTGGGAGTGAGAACGGGATGGCTTTCACTACTCTGCCTCTGTAGACAAAGTGTTAAGCCCTCCATACATGATCAGTGGAATGAGCTATGTACATCATACGTTGGGATGTAGAGCTGGCAGCTGTCATCTGAAAAGGGCACTGAAATAAAAGTGTCCAATGTGATGGAATTGATTGAACTTTGAACGCCAGAGAGCAGTGCACCCAAGGTAGAATGGTTGCGAGGTTCGATATATCTTCAAACAGGTCTGAAATACCTCCTGTGTAGACACGCTGTTAGATCCCTGAAACTAACTGAGCAACAAAAATGGAACCAAATTTGCCATGCCTGATAGGAAACGCCTCACTTGTCTTTAGTTAAAAGCCCCTGCTGAGCTATACAGTCATGGGCATACATTTCATCTAAAGGTATTTTTTTGTGTATGTTTGGCTTGGAAACATACTGTTGATCTGTTTGTAGTACTAATCCTACATTTCCATTAACCGTGAACACTTATGTTGTGACGTGTCAAAAAACGTTGCCTTGCGTGTGTGGTATCGATTACGAGCTACACTGAAACAAAGAAAATGAACAAAATGGCGCAAAAAACAACACCATTTGGCTAGTGGAAAATCTGATTGGCTGGTAACTTTAAAAATCTACTAGCCATGTTGGCTAATGATCAAAAAAGTTCATTCAAAGCCCTGCACGTACTGTTCAAGTTCAAAGTTCAAACACTCTATTGTCATTGTGTAGCACAACGAGATCACCTTGTGACAGCCCAAGGGTGCGCTAAAAGGGATAAAATACATGTTCGATAGTACTGGAACAATTAAATAAATATAAATAAGTCCAAAAATAATAATACAATAAATGTAAGTTTATCTATCTATCTATAATCACATATACTATAAAATAACAACATGAGATAATAATATATAATGAGCTGTGTGATGTTTAATGCATCCCAGGAGTTATTTCGGTCAAAAAATCTTGTAATTTTCCCCTTTTTTGTTTTGTTTTCAACATTCCCTAAACCTGGCCCATCTGTTTCTGCTTCAGTTAGTGGTTTCCTACACTTCCCAGAATGCCTTTCATCTCGCCACAGAGTGTAGGCCTGAGGCCAGATGTAGGGATGTGTATGCACAAAACGTAATGCACATACAACTTTCCACACAGATACTGGTATGAAAAAGAAACAAGCCATGAGAATATGTAACGTAGGCTCTTTATTTTTTACCAAACATTGCAGGAGCTGACTGTGATTATATTTAAGTGACATTTAAATTTGGATGCTCCTCAACAGTTTTATGTAAAACATGCATGAGTGTTAGGACAGAACAAATCCAGTTTATGTCCAAACAAGCATAAATATGGGTGTGTCAGCATCTATTTAAGGGCGACGGCAAGGGAGTCAGCAGTGTGCGCGCCACTCATAACACAACTTTAAGCCTTGAATGTACACACAGCTCTAGACTTCTAGACCCATAAAATCTGATCCTTTCAGCTGTGGGAAAGATACGTAGGTGGAGGGAGTGGTAGGGATGGCACTGCAAAGACAAAAAAAAGCAAATGTTCCAGTTGAGAGAAAAAAATAAAATTATTTACTCAAAACACATCTGCTGGCTGCACTGTTCTGGTCTACTTGTCTGCTACTGTGGGTGTAGAATAGGGGTGGGGGGGAAAAAACTATACGGCATAGTATCGCAATATTTTCAGTTGGCAATACTGTATCGATACACAGACGCAGAGTATCGATCTATTAATACATATGTGTCAGTTTCTCTTCTTGACATTTTTGCAGCAATACAATTGGAGTGAGATGAATAAAGAGAGACATTTATCTTTTTAGATAAAACAGATGTTGAAAAATCGCGATAATATGGTATCGTGACGTAAGTGCCGTGATGATATCGTATCGTGCCGCCTCTGGCGATTCCCACCCCTAGTGTAGAAACGGGTCTCTTGCTCTTCTCTGATGGAATTCTAACTATATGACTGTTGACTTTGCAGGAACTGACCCCAAAACCTTGCTAAAAAAACTTTCAAACTCTGTACAGCACGTGTCTCGTTGTCTGACATCCGATCTAAAACAAAAGTTGAATAACACACTTCCAGAGACAATATAACTTGAGACATTTCTAAAAACTAATTATTTTCTGCTTTCGGTCTATACTGAGGTGAATCATTGGTAAGAATAAATATATAAAAAATATCGATTCTGGGGGAAAAGAATCGCGATATATATATATATACGATTTTTCGATTTATGAGTCGTTATTAGCTAAATGAAAACCACCTGAGATGTGTTTGTGGTTTCCTCGTGGTAAACCAGCTTTCTTTCTTCTCTCTCCCCTCTTTGTTCCATTCAGAGGCTGAAAATGAGATTTCTGCCCTAAAGCTAATGAGCAGCTTTCACGGGCTCATTTTCAGCTTTTCTCTCGCACTCTTTCTTTTTTTTTCCCTTCGCACACTTGTTCTTTCATATCTACTTCTCAGCTTGTCCGCATTCTACCCCTTTACTCCACATTCACTCTTTTCTTTTTTTCTCTCCCCTCGACAGCATCTCATTCATCCAGCTCCTCTCTGGGGTGCGGCCTGGCGATTAAGGGTTTTGTGGGAGAACTGAGTCCCGGCAAGGGCTGCTCCAAGCCAGATCACCCCCCCCTCCCCCCCCCCTCCTCTGGGCCACAGCTGGCTGGCCTCGGGGACTAAATATAGAGAGAGAGCTTAGACCTTGGCAATCCGGAGAGAAAACAGAGGGTGAAACAGACACTGAGACAGCAGGAAGGAAGATCGATTTAGATAATAACCACAAAGGCTTGTTGCACAGAGAGGGAGAAGAGAGAAATCTCATAAAAGACAGTGAGAAGAGAAGAGCATGAGAGCATAACGGAGCATGTTTTACAATCATAACCTCCACAGTGGATTTAGGTTATATAGGATGCACCACTGGGGATGGCTCTGGCTGTGCTATCAATCTGTGCTCTCTGGCCTAAGGCTGAAAAGGCTCGGTAGATCACAGCAGCACCACCGCGGCCAGTCCCACACCATAACCTCAGCATGGAGCCACGGCACATTTAAAGGCTCATATACCGGTGCGCTTTTGCAGGTGAAGTTTTTCCAAAGGCACTCTAGTTGTTGAGCTTGATAAATGCCATCCATTTAGCTTCCTTTAACATTATTATTGTGTTATAATTAGGGCCTGAAGCGGCTGGGATGAGGATCAGCACCTCTAAATCTGAGGCCATGGTTCTCAGCAGGAAACCGATGGAGTGCCTTCTCCAGGTAGGGAATGAGTCCTTACCCCAAGTGAAGGAGTTCAAAAACCTTGGGGGGACAATGGAGCGAGAGATTGGTTGGAGAATCGGCTCAGCGGGTGCGGTATTACATTAAATTTATTGCACCGTTGTGACGAAAAGAGAGCTGAGCCAGAAGGCAAAGCTCTCGATCTACCGGGTCAGTTTTCCTTCCTACCCTCACCTATGGTCACGAAGGCTGGGTCATGACCGAAAGAACGAGATCCAGGGTGCAAGCGGCCGAAATGGGTTTCCTCAGGAGGGTGGCTGGTGTCTCCCTTAGAGATAGGGTGAGGAGCTCAGTCATCCGTGAGGAGCTCGGAGTAGAGCCGCTGCTCCTTCGCGTCGACAGGAGCCAGTTGAGGTGGTTCGGGCGTCTGGTAAGGATGCCCCCTGGGCGCCTCCCTAGGGAGGTGTTCCAGGCACGTCCAGCTGGGAGGAGGCCTCGGGGAAGACCAAGGACTAGGTGGAGGGATTATATCTCCAACCTGGCCTGGGAACGCCTCGGGATCCCCCAGTCGGAGCTGGTTGATGTGGCTCGGGAAAGGGAAGTTTGGAGTCGCCTGCTGGAGCTGCTCCCCCCGCGACCCAACCCCGGATAAGCAGACGAAGATGGATGGATGGATGGAATTAGCATCGTTTTGATTTTTAACAATTCTGATTCCAATTCCGACCCCTCCTTTCCGATTCCGAAATGGGTCACAGCCACAGGTAACAGCCCTATTTCACAGTTAAGAAGATAAGAGGAACATTTAATTTTCAAAGAAAGAGGAAGGTAACGGACATCCGATCGTAATTAAAGACATCGGGCGGAATTTCCGGCGGCACCTGAACCATACAGACTACACTAATCACAATGACTGTGGGTTACAGTGAATACTCAGTGCAGTGGGCAAGGACAGCAGTGAGGTAGTCAAGGTAGTGGAAGAAAACAGCTGGCGCTGGACCAACACGGACAAAAGGAGGGTCGGCCTAAAAATAAATTTCCTGTCCTAAGGTCATACAGCTGCTGCAAATACCTGCTGTTGCGTGGAAGCCTACAATGTTTAGAGCTTGGGTAGCATGAGTCCACCTCTCATAAATATATCAAGCCATTAATTTCAGTCTGGCGGCACACACTCAGAGGGGAGTCTAGAGGGGTGGCACCCGCCCCACTTTAGAAGTAGAAACATATTGAACTCAATGTAGAGCACTTGTTGCTGTGAGAAATAATTTATGATTTATTTCTGTTCGGTTTCCAATTATCTGAAAACTGTGTACAGCAATGTTTTCTTTGTTGAAGTTTGCGGCAAGTTGACTGTAAGTGTATTGCACTTTACTTTTATACGGCTCTGTGAATACAAAATCTTCCCAGCCCTTGTCACATGACCAACTTGTCACGTCTGCCTCCACTCATATTGTGTTTTCTGTTTGTTTTCATGAACTTCCTGTTTTATTTTGCATCCACTGTTTGTCTTCATTCACTTCACTTGTCTTCCGGCCTTTGTTTGTTTCCCGCCGTTTTTGATTACCTGTCTCCGCCCTAATGTTATTCACCTGTGTCTAGTTGTCTTCCCCTCCCCCGTGTATATATACTCACCTGTGTTCACTTGTTCTCTGCCGGATTGTTGTGGCTCCATGTTGACTCACTTTCCAGCATTCCCTTGTTTTGTTTCCCCGTGTACCCTGACCTATTGCCTGTATCATCGACCACGTTTACCTGCCTGTTGGATCTGTACCGTTGCTTGCATTGTTCTAGGAGCAATAAACCGATCACCTTTATCCTTGTTTCCTGAGTCGTGCATTTGGGTCCGCCATTGTAGCCTGACACAACTAATGTTTCCATGATGGCTATCCAAATGTATTTGCCTTAAGAGCCGATAGAAAATGTGAATTGTATTTGGATACACAATTTGTTGGCTAAATTGCATTGTGTTGTTCTATCCAATCCAGTATTTCCTATATATCTAAGACGATTTTCTATGCTGTGTTCTGATAAAATCCCCCGGGATTTGGCCCCTGCACACACTACTGGCACATCAGAAAGCCTGTAGAAAACCTTAAGTTTGGATCACATTACCTCAGCAGGAGCAATGGGAGCTAACTTCCTGTGTCAGCTCTATTTGTGTTTCGTCGCGTGTGCGAATCGAAGAGGAGGAAAAAAACTCTGTGTGGTGAAGGCGCTGATGGGAAGAGAAATGGGATTGATGTTACATTGGCTCACGAGCGGGGCTCACTTTAGCGGAGGAGGGACTCAACAACTGGCTACCGAACGTCTACACAAGCCGTCGATGGGGATTGAACGGCCGGCCACGCTGCTGGTCCGACCTGTGGCACAAACACACGCTACGTTTCTCACAGCTGTCAATGATGCTCAGTCGATGCCACAACGAACAGAAACATGATATTGTGTGTGTGTGTGTGTGTGTGTGTGTGTGTGTGTGTGTGTGTGTGTGTGTGTGTGTGTGTGGTTGAGGATGGAATGTGTACACATTGAGAATGGGTTTAAAATGAGTGCATATGGTTTAGGATGATGTATGAGTGTGTGTAGTTAGAAATAGATTTAAAGTGATTGTGTGTCTGTGCATGGTTGGATATAGACACAAAATAACTAGAGATATTGTGTGTGTGTGTGTGTGTGTGTGTGTGTGTGTGTGTGTGTGTGTGTGTACACACCTAAATGGCTTTGCATCGAGAATTTGCAGTGTGTGTGTGAGTATGTGTGCACCTAAATGCACCACTGAAAATAGTTTGTATGTGGATGACGATGAGGTGTGTGTGTGTGTGTGTGTGTGTGTGTGTGTGTGTGTGTGTGTATAGGCCGCTGTGGTTTAGAGTGTGTAGGGCTTTGAATATGTGTGTAGTTCAGAGTGTGAGTATATTAGTTATGTTTCTTTGCATGTTTTAAAGCTATAGTGCGTAGTTTCTGTCGCCCCCATGAGGAATTCTAAGTAATGACACTAAAACTGTCGTCTCGTCCACATGATACAAGCCTTCCGTGACCGCGCACCCCCCCACCACACACACACACGCAGTTGCTAGTAGCCAAGGAGGACACGGAGGATTTAAAAAACATGATGGACCCTTCACTCGAGCTTCTCGCAGATTTAGTTGTGATTAAACTTTTTAATGGTCACTACTTATTCTTTAATGTATTGTGTAAAACCATATTCATTACTGAATCACATTAGTTGTTTGTAATAATCAGCTTCATCAAGTATGCAGTGCACAGATAATATATTTAGCAGAGATAACTAAGGATGGTAAGTTTCTGTATGGGAGGGGCGGGGTCATTGTGCTGAAGTTGTGCAAAGGCTCATGGGAAAAAAAACATGCTCTGAACAGTTTCTGTCCTAGTTTAAGTGTGTTTTAATAATGTTCTGTTAAT